>NW_011344552.1:226821-245297 GCF_000735185.1 Notothenia coriiceps
TTTTTTGAACCACCACTGCGGTCGTTCCGCTCATACTCAGGGTTAAGGGGGCGTCGTAAGCTCGTTCACCCTACAAAGTCATCATCCCGGCTTACGACACTTCTTTCTTAAAGTCTCGTCTACTAAACGTCTACTATCACGACGTAAAACCTTAAATTTAAACAAGACTCATAGCACAAGTACACCGCGATCCGGAACAAATTCGTTTAACCGTCGTGGTGTTTTGAACCACCTTCGTTCCGTCTTCCTTGCCTCAAGTACTAAGGCTGACGTCCGTAACCTGCGTTCATCCCTACGAATCGGTTTGTCGGGACAGGAGGTTGGTGGGGTTGGTCCGGTAGACAATAGGGTGGTGGTCTTTTCACCGCGAAACTTAGGTGGCGGCATGGGATGGTTTGAAAGTGTTTGATGGTTGTAATTTTATTTATCTAGAAACATAACTTAACGAGAAGCGAAAAATTAATGCCGTCGTAATAAGCAAAACATCGAATTTTACACTAGACAAAATGGAAGTTAATAGTTACCGTCGTTAAAATGGGGTCACAATAACGAGATTGACCACGGTTGAATGGCGGGCGTGGTCCGTCAACACGGGTTTTCGGGTGAAAAACGAAAGCATTTCGATATAATGAGAGTTTGTCAAATGAAATTCTAGCTGTCACTACTAAGGGTCCCTACCGTGTTGTAGGATTTATATAGCGATCGTATAAAATCAAGAACCTCCGGTAATGACATAGGGAACGAAATTTCCGTGAAATTCATTTTTAACCGTGATGAATGCGGGTGAGAGCGCGATGTACTATATATATATAGTAATGATAATGTTTTTATACGGATACTTTATTTATTTATTCCGTCCAATACTTTATATCAAGACTTTATTTATTTCGTTTCCGTTTGTTATATTACTATGTTTACATTGTAAATTATTGTAATTAAAATCAAGTACCCTGATAAATTAAACGTAGTTGTGGGTGTTAAATAAATAAAGTCTCGAAAATAAAGTATTACGTCGTAAATAAATAAACTCTCTGAAAATAATAGTTATTACCGGTGTAAATAAATAAAGCCCCCTAACATAGACAGTTATTAGGCGTATAAAATAAATAAACGTCCCCTGAACCATAAAGTATTACGGTGTAAATAATAAAGGTAGTTCTCTGAAAATAAGTATTACGCGTTGTAAATAGAGTTTTTTTTTTTTTTTTGTTTTTTTTTTTTTGTTTTTTTTTTTATAAAATAAGTCTCCTGAACAAAAAGTATTAGCCGGGGTAAAGCAATAAAGTCCCCTTGAACATAAAGTATTACGGTGTAAAACTAGTATAAAGTCCCCTCGAACATAACAGTATTCGGGTAATGTGAAATTAAAAGAATATAACGTTCTACTTGCCCCGCACCAATCTAGCGTCTAGTTCTGTTTCGTTCGTCGTGTGTTGTGATCCCAACGCCAGCTTATCAGGTAAATCGAATCCTTGCGAAAGATTTGGGCTAACTTTACTGGGCCTTCAGGAGTCACCGTCCGTTACATCTCACTACGAAGTTGTAAAGATCTTGCCTATGCCTCTTCCTCGCAAAGGTTTGAGAAAAGATCTTGAGCGAAATCGAATCCTTGCGTTGAACCTGCGAGGATTGGCTTCCTCTCCTCTCTTTTACGACGGGGGTGGTAGCGAACCGTCGACGTCGTAAACTGCAGTGTGTTGTCAGCTGGCAAGTCGCCCTAGGGCGTTGTGTGTGCTGGTGGATACTGCCTCTTAAGTGAATGCAGGTACTTCAATCGCCACGAATAATTCCGTAAAATTTTTTGCATACACCTTCAACCCGTTTTCACAAACAAAACTTGCAAGTAGTCGATAATATGCGTAGTTTATTATAATTCATGAGATTGCAAATCAAACATGACTTCTAATTACGTTTTATTTCAGTTGTAAAGTCGACCGAACACGCCGAGAGAGTTCATAGTTGAAAGAATTTTCTACAAACTTACCACATATTGTGTCACTATAGCCCACAATTTCTGGATTCAAATATTATTATTAGGAACATAAGCTAAAATTCTATAAAAGTATCTAAACGGGTATGTTAGTAGTTGCATTAGACCCTACTAAACATAATTAACACCTGGCCTCCCTCTCCCACTCTGTCCGTAGTTCAAAGTCGAAAAAATGTAGTTTCTTGAGCACATCACCTCTAGGGATGACTCCTTCATCATTCTCTCTAAATGTGAAGATGGGGTTTCCATCAACAGACCTCTTACAACTTTGCTTCAGAAGCTTTGCACTGATCTCGTAACCTTCAACATTCTCCACCAATCCAACATAGTTATAGGATTTGGATTTTTTACCTGCAAACTTCACAATGACAAAGTCACCAGCAGACAGATCCTTGTCACCATCATCATCATCACTGGACATCTGAACTCTCATAATGAGTGGCATCGCTAAGCGGAATCGGAAAGTCACTCTCTTCTGAGCTACTGGAGAGCACTTTCTTTTTGGGCTTGGTTGGTTTTGACCCTTTCAGAGCCCCCTTCTTATTTTCACTCCTTTTCTTCTTTTCAGCCCGTTCCTTTTCTCTGCTGTGTGTCTTCTCCAGGCCATCTTCTGCCTCATCATTGGTGGTGGAGCTTTCTTCTGAGCTACTGTACACAGCTGTTTTTTTCTTGGTTTTGGTTTGATTTGCAGCTTTCAGAGCCCTTTTCTACTCTCTTTAATTCTTTTTCTTTTCCTGTTCAGCCTTTTTATCTTCTTTTTCTCTGTGAGCCTTCTCCAACTCCATCTTCTCAGGTGTGTCGGTCACGATTCTTGTTTTCACTTTCTTTCTTACAATTTCTTTTTTCTTTATGTGGCTTTTGGCAAGGGAAGAAGACGTATGGTCTTCCCCTGTTGCACCTCTTTCACTGCTCTTTCCAACTCCTCAAGAGGAGTTGAAACCCTGTCTGTCTTCCTTTTGTATTTGCGTGGCATGATGGATTTTGGTCTAAAATTAAGAATGTCACATAGTTTTAGTGATCAAATGTAAGAATACAATGTACAATAACAATAAAATACAATAAAGTAATATATAGTAAATAATCATAAGTTTGGGTACCCAGGCCCTTTGGCACAAATCACCCCAAGCCCACCATTTTGAAAAAAATGCATCCCCCAGCTGTTTTGAGCTAGCATCATGCTAACTGTATAGACTCATGGTGTAGCTTACTAAAGCACTAAAACATGTGTGAACTGTTTTCAAAGTTCTCTAAATTGTTCAAACACAGCAATCAAAAAACCTTGATCATAGAAATTTTACTTTGGAGGGCAAAAAATTGTTTTTTGAACTTAAATGTGCTTACCTCTCAAGCCATGTGTCTCTCTTCTTTGCAGGATGATTGAAATGGATGCCTCTTCAAAAATATGTGGTCACATGACCAACTTCTTCTATGGTTTTCTAGATAACACAAATTACCCCACTCTCCCCTATATATATATATATATATTTTTTTAAATGACACCGAAGCTTTCTCAGGTTGGGCCAATGAGTAAACTGGGTGGGCCTATGGTGGCTACGCCATTGGTTCAAGGGAATGAGCATGTTGATAAGTTAGCAAAAGAGGTGTTACAAAAGGAAATAGCAATACCAGTGTCACTTGGAAAAGGAGAAGGAAAAGCAATAATTAAGAAGAAGGGTACGGAAATATGAAAGAAAAGGTGGGAGGAAGATCAGAAAGGGAGGAGATACCACAAGTTACAAAAATCAGTCATAACAAAGATCTATCCAGAAAGGAACAGACGGGAGGAGATCATCATCACTAGACTCAGATAGATTGGATCATACAGGATTAAACGGCGCAATGTTTATAATGGGAAAACGCGAAGTTGAAGAATGCAGGGGGTGTGGAGTGAAAGAAAATGTGGAACACATCATATTACACTGCAACATGTACAAAACAGAGAGGGGAAAACTAAGAGACAGGGTCAGAGAGGCAGGAAGGGAGTGGAGCCTGATGGGGATACTGGGAACAGAAGGTGAGGGGGTAAGAGATACCAGGAAGGCCATTCTTAAGTATTTGAGTGAAACAGGATTGATTGGAAGAATTTAAAACAACGTAAATACAGTGGTATAATTCCACAAGTGTTGATAGGATGATATGGTGATACACACTCTTGTAAAGTAGGTGGCGGTATGCACCTTAAGTTGTTTGCAATCCGCCACAAACTGAGAGAAGAAGAGGAAGAGGAAGAAGAATAACTCACCGCGGTTGCTCCAGGGTTGCTCTCAGTTCTGAGTGGTAAAAATGGCGTCGAGGGCACCGGGTAAATCAACAGCACTTTTTACATTATCATTTGTGATTTAAACTTAAGCTACATTGTGTGTTGTAGTGTCATTGCGTAATGTATATAGTATTGTAACCGATAATATTATGTCGTGCTTATTTTTGTCTGACTGTATTCGCCTTTGACGCGTTTGACTTGTGTGTGTCCTCTAGTGTCCCCGTGCTAACTGAGGCTAGGGTTATCTGAAGTTAGCATAGCGCTAGCTGCTAATGCTGATCACATTGGCACATTTATTTACGTACTAGACACTCTCTGCTGTCCTTGTACTGATTAGACCTTTACTAATGTCTTAACCAGCAACTGTTATCGCGTTGTTAGTTTTTTTGCTGTACCATCTATAGGCGTACTGTGGGTCAGCTACGGTTAGCTTCTTAACATTTCAGCCACTGATGTGTTGCTGTCTTTAAATGCTCTTGAAGATGTTATTGATCACAGAAGGGCAAATTATCTTTCGTTATTGTTGTCATCCTTGACTTGTTGTCTTTATCAGATAGTGTAGTGTGTGAACATAGTTAATACGCTGTAAGTCAAAGGTGAGTCACATAATTTATAAGTGAATTCATATTGAGTGAATGCTATGAAAGTTTATTTGTAAAGTGCTTTACAGGGTCTTAAAAATACAAGACGTTAAGATAATTTTTAAATGTAATAAAAATAACAAGCAAGCAGAATAGTTACAGAATAAAAGGGCCTTTTATCTGATGCATATGAATAATGAAACAATTATAATGTTTTTGCCAATACAATACACAGTAATAGCAGACTTAAAGAAATCAGTGAATCTTATTACACAGACGGGTTTGCATAAGAGCTAAAACAAGTTAATTGACAGAAAATAATTGCCAACTATTTTTGATGAATGGACAATTTAAGTTTCAACTTCTCAATTATAGATTGCCTAGTTTTAGGTGTAATATCATATTAATCTCAACATATTTTAGATTCTGACTCACAAAACAAGATGTTTTAACAAATCGCTTTGGGATTTAAGAATCCTGTATTGCCTGAATTTTGTAGCATAAATGTTTAATCAATAATGAAATAATATAATTGGTAGTTGCATCCCTTTTTAAGCTGTTAAGCTCAAATCTGATCCAAGCCTTACACCTGCCATTATGCTCTTGTTTAAATTAAGGTTTGTGAATAATAATTTCTGTCTTTTCTTCTCATGTTCACAGTAGCAACAGGCAGGCTCCTAATGGGGTTCCGCAAATGGTATTACAACATGGCCGGCTTCAACAAGCTGGGTAAGTCAATATATATTGGTCAAATAGTCAGAGTATAAACGTACTTGTTTTAAATGTACAGGGGGGAACATCATTGCCTCGGATGAGTGTAGGCCATTTTATAATGGATTTCCCACACTTTACCAGCTTGTTAAAGCATTTTTTTCTCTCACAGGTTTAATGCGCGATGACACGCTCTATGAGGATACGGATGTGTCGGAGGCTCTGAGGAGGATCCCAGAGAACCAGTACAACGACAGGGTGTTCAGGGTGAAGAGAGCGATGGATCTCTCCATGAAACAGCAGGTCCTCCCTAAAGAGCAGTGGACAAAGTTTGAAGAGGTGCAGCATTTCCCTTTTTTTAATCTTGTAATACATACTTTACCTACTAGAGACTTGCCTGCTAAATCTATTTGTAGCTAGATGCAAAAATTAAGGAATTATTTATATAATCAGGTGTAAGTATAAAAAGGATCAATAAACTATAGGGTTGGATATGATTGAATGATAATGCATTACACCTATCTAATCAAACAATTATTACTCTTCTGATAATGGTGATTTCATTTGTCATATCTTTTCCTTTTAGGATGTCCAATATCTGTCACCTTACCTGAAGGAGGTGGTCCAGGAGAGGAAAGAAAAGGAGGAATGGATGAAGAACTAAATGGTTCTGAAGTCCTCGTCCTCAGTCTGTGCATGATTGTCCCCTGGTGTAGTATTTAAAATGAAAACCTTACCTATATAAAACATTGCTCATTAAAGAAATTGTACATTTTAGAAGATGTGTAAGTGTCTTTTTTTTAAATAAATATAATGGATAGTAGGCTGAAGTATTTGGAGGTTTGATTTATTGGTATGACAAAGGGAAACCATTACAAGCATACTTGCTATTCTGATTGTTGCAAAGTTATGCTGTTCCAGTTATATACAGCATTTAAACACGAATATAGACATGATAAATACAGTTTAGAAAGAATCCTAGACAAACTTCAAGTATCTACCACAACCGCTACAGTAGCCACATCTATCTGCTCTGCACACATGTTAGGCGTATAGGAAGTGCTGAGAAGAAAACCATGATCTTCTGTTGAGACGACTTCTGGACTTGGAACCCTGTATATGGTGTTGATAAATCAAGTCTAGTGTATCTGTACTCAGGTTTTCCCTTCAGTCATGAATAGGAACAGTGACGAAAGTTTGCAACAGCGTCAGGAAGGCTTTGATTTAGAGCGTAAACATGGATGTTTTGTTTCTCAACTCTGACCGAACCAAATCTAACTGATATCACCATTTTCTTAACATAAAAAAACAAAGGACAGATCAATAATGTTAATACATTTTTTTCTTGTAAAGTACATAAAAAAACTTGTATTCCAATTGTGTTTTTTTCCTCTGAAACTTAAATACGTCCCCACCTGCACCCTAAAAGGTATAAAACGCGGCAAATATAGTATAGCTTAATAATAGTTTACTAGTTACAATGAAGACGTTTCTGGGATTTTCGACCAGTCAACAAATTATTTCTGCAATAGTTGTGCTTTCCACAATGTCTAGATTAATCTCAACAATCTGAGTTCATATCCCTTTTCTGTATACTTGACCTCTCCACAGTCAAATCTATTCAGCATTTTTCTGAGCCTGTGATCTCCTGTTGTCCACTTCAGTTATGCTACTAATAAAGTCCCCAAGGACGTTGTTATAAGACTGCAGCATGGACACTCCCAACTCGTTGCTGGTTTCGTTAATATCTGGGTCGTACGCCCCCATGAGAGGGGTGCACACCTCCACACTCCCTCTCCCTGCTCCTTCCAGGATCCCCATCAACTGGGCATTGACTTCCTGAAACAACTCGTTGTTGTACACCAGGAGGTCTGAATCCTCCAGAGGGTAAGTGACATCCTCTGAGTAGCACTCTCGGGGAACTGGTACCTCGATGTATTTTAAGTTAGGAAAGCCTGCAGATAGCATAGAGAATAACCTGTACAGGGCTGCAGAGGTCAGAGGGTTTCCCAGGAGTCTGAGCTCCTCTAGCATCTGACAGCGAGCCAGAGTGTGAATGAAGTCGTCCATGTGCTCGTCCTCGATGTTGCACTCTTCTACGGCCAGGCTGGTCAATGTGGCTGAGCAGCGGCCGAGCAGTTTGTCGAAACAGGAGTAGAAAGATCTGAAGATGTCGTGTCCGCTGATGTCCAGGCTGACCAGGAACTCGCTGTGGAGGCTGTTGGACAGATAGGTCATGTCCACACGGTTCAGGCAGCAGTTGGCCACATCCAAGCACTGCAGCGGTGTGTTGAGAGGACTGTGGAAAGAAAAGAGGGGTAAAGAGAATGAATTTGTATCAGATAAAGCCCAGTGGTATACCAGACATTTCTGAATACAACTTTGATATAGTGGAAAGCAGGCAGATAACTTGTCCGTGTGCTTTTAGACCTTAAGTGAGGTAGATCATTGCACACCCAGGGCATTCTGGTCTTTTGGCAACTTAAAGCAAGATTTTAGCATTTCTGTTTTAACAAGGTTACCTGCATAAAGACAAATCGGAATTCAATTTGTGCAAGGGTTAACGCTTGCCTAACTGCCTGCAGGCTTTACTGGCTTTTTTGTTTATTTTGGTTGAATCCCCCTTATTATTGAAGAAGCATCATTTTAATTATAAGGGAGGCATTTTCATTGTGAGGTTTACACCAGACTTTGATTGACAGTTCAGTGCTTTGTACTCCTGCTTTTTTCCATTTGACTGTAAGAGCACCTGCGGCTGTCTGTTCTCATCCTGGCATCATGTCAGCAATTTTAAAAACAAAATGCCTTCCATTGCTAAACAAGAGCCTTAAAGCTGGAACGTGTTTTGACCCCGGAGAAAGGTGATTCTTTTTGAGCTATATTAAAGCTCCTGATGCTGTGAGGTGCATGTGAGCCTCCATCTTGTCCTCATCCAAACAAGAACACCTTGTTGTCTTTCTCCGTCTCTCCCTCTGTCCTTTTAGCCTACTCACTTAAGCAATCTGCGTATGTGTCCAGTTAGAGTGGAGAAGCCAACATAGAGCTCGGTCAGGCTGCTCAGTTGGGCCAGCAGATTCCCGATGATGGACATGATGTCGTCATCAGGGCCCAACCTCCTGACATCCAACGCCCCGGCCGGAAGGGTCAAAGACTGCAATCTGGAAAGTTCCACCTTGGACAGCAGCACTTCCAAGTGTGCAGCCTGCAGGGGAACATTGTGGACTACCTCCAGCTTTTCAATGCTGTCAGGTTCTGCCAGACGAAGAACATAAAACAGCTGCTTGAGAGTGAGGGTGTCAGCCCGAAAACTAACAAAGCGCATCTTCAGAGGACAGTAGCGGAGGACGAGGAAGGCCTGAGCCACCAGCTCATAGCTGCGGCCCGTGACAAAGCCGTTCAGACGGACCTCAATAGAGGTTTCAAAGGCAGATTGTGGCACTTCGCTGGCTTGCATGGTCACCATAGTCTCGAAGCACACTTGTGTCAGGAGCTTGGTTCTTCCCCATCGACCCAGGGTGGACCGGCAGGGGCAGGTGTGGTGCTCTACATCCCTCAGGCCTGTCAGGTCCACCACACGCAGGTTTTTGGCGTAGGTTCTTGGAGGAGACAGCACATAATCCTATAGAAAACAAAAGGGAAATTGTGTAAATTAGTTGAAAGTGTCAACCTATAACAATTCACGATCATGAGCCAATAACAAGTTAAAGCAGATGTGTTTAAAGGAACACAAAATGAACATTTTAATATCACTGACACACCCTGTTATCTTGAATTTGTGAAGAAAACTAAGAAATGTGTTTGCATGCCTCTGTGGTGAACCTGGGTAAATATGGCTTCCATTAACTTAACTTATTTATAATTGAAAAAAAACACATAAATATTGGGATACTACGCTAATTATTTAGGAATATTTTCTTCGCTTTAAGGCAATTAGTTCACAAGGAGAAGAACTGAAAAACATGACACAGGAACATGCCCTTAAACACAAGTATAAATAGGACAAGGCATATTTGACTAAAGTACCTTTAAGCCAGTTATAATGGCCTCCAGACAGAGGCGGCAGGTACGGGAGGTGAGGTCTGTCTCACAGTCGGCTGTGGCTCCAAGCAGCCTCTGTAAGTCGAGCACAGGAAGAGGCCATGTCTGTACCAAAGCACGCAGCATGTCCGCCTGCTCCAGCAGATAACAGGCCTTGAAGAGGAGCGGGTAGAGGTTGAAAGACATGCAGTTTAGGTTCTCCAGAGCACTGGGACCACTCTGCACGAAGCCCTCAGCCGCAATAAACCGCAGTGTCTTCATGGTTCCCTGTTTTTATCCCGTTTGTTTCGTCAGATTCGTGGTTGTTGTTGAGGGCTGCAGTCTAACAGCTCTGCAGGTCACTGTTTTGACGCTTTGTTATTTCCTCTGTTGCCGTCTGTCCCAGAGTTGTAGACCTGTCTAAACCCAGGCTAGCTGTTGTGAGGCAGAGGGGTCGCGTGGTGGGTAAGAGGGTTGAGGTTAATAATAGCAACAGCTGTCTCCTGTCCTTCGTCGGGAACACTGTCTATTTGTAACTTTTGCCAAAGAGATAAGTAGAAACAACATCTAAATTCCAAAAGAAAAACTTGTCACTGATCACTTGTGACATGTGAGAGCAGTAATAGAACAACAACCTCGGATCCATGCACCCATGATTATATGAAGCTCAGCGCAAGTTATTTCAGGAAGACTGGGTATATATTAATTCATTCCCAAGCTGCAGTTCTCTTTAACCTATTACATTTCACCTCAACCTCCAGCAGCCAATCATCGTGCTGCAGCCAAACTTTAAAATGGTTCTCCTCTCTCCTGCAGTCAGCTGTGATTTCAGCATACTTACTCTTCACCTGTCTGATATGTGTTTAAAATGCTTCTACGAAGGGTGGTAGTGATGGTGATGATGATGATGGTGCTCGTGATGGTGCTCATGTCTCTTGGTTTGAGAAGCAGGGGCTCCACAGGAGGGATGACTGTCTGAAGGTATTTCAGGCGGGGGTCTGGAGGCAGCCTCGTGTCCCCTGGTGCGCAGCCTCCTGCTGTGACTGCGCTGCAGGGCGCTGTGTGCTGCAGGCTGAGAGGGATGGCACCAGGAAGCAGGGTGCTGGCCATGTAACCTGCAGGACTTTCTATCACCTCCATGCCTGTCCTTTCCCATGGCCTTGCTTTTCAGGGAATATGGGGTGTATTGGCCTCCAGGAGACATGCAGTTCACTGTGCTGACCACAGGGCGGTGCTTGGGAGCTGAGCAAGTATCCTGACTGGGCTCCTGGGTAGCGGATTCTGGAAAAAACAGGAATAAGAACGACTTTAATCGTATGTAACACCAGAGGTTAAAATACAACAGCTCGGGAAAGGAGGGATTGTATTGTGTTATGTACAAGTTATACCTGTACCGTCAAACTTGGACGTGTAGTTTTCAATGCCGGCTAGATCCAGGTAGTGGTTTCTGCGCTCAATGTTTTCATCCACACAATAAAGTCCTCTTACTGGGTTCCCTGCCTCCTGGGATGCTGTCTTCTCCTGTGATGCTGTTTTGAATTGAGTTAAATGGAGTGTTACCTTGGATTATTCATATACATTAGATGTTCTTGCATGCTTCCACGATGAACAAACGAATCAAAGAAAAAGTCCTAATGAATTGAAGTAAAGGGGGCACAGGTTTAACAACAGTAAAACTACACAGCTTAAACCTTTTAAAATATTTGTTCACAGAAGAAGAATGTGGGGGAAAAATATTTCGAAAAGTCAAGGTGAGTCATTGATTTACAAATTGTCATTTTGTGTGGAAAAGTGTTTCTTTAATATCCACAGTTTTTCTCTCCTTCTTTTCACCTATTAGTAAGATCTTCTCTGGGTCAGCTGACGGAGTTACAAGAAGCTTTATCTTCAGAGGTGGTGGGCCTCCGTTTGGCTTGACTGATGTCTCTAGTACCTCATAGATGGAGCGAATCAAGCTGGACATGTCCTGCAGAACACACACACACACACACACACACACACACACACACACACACACACACACACACACACACGCACACACGCACACATGCACACATGCACACACACACACACACACACACACACACACACACACACACATTTTCACAGTGTACAAGGCAAGCTATTTAAAACCACCTTTACTTAAACAATATGCAAACCTACCTCTTTGGTGACCTTGCCACTGTTGTCAAAGTTGTACAGTGTGAACACCCACTCCTGCTGAGTGTCCTCATCAGACACCATGTTACACTCTGTGACCTGCATGTGCAGAAAACAAGCTTGTTACTGCTATAAAAAACATTTTACTACAGTGTTGTATTTAATTAGGGAGAATTAAAGGTTGCATTGAGTTGGGTTGTGTGGGTGTTTACCAATAGAGACTTCAGAACTGGTAAAACAACCATTTGCAATTATAAAATACCTTGTTGATTAGTATCAGATGAGTTTGCAAAGAGTTCTCCCGAACACATCTCACAGTAATCAGTACACGCATTTATGTAGAATTTGCAAATGTTACAGAGATATGGACATTAACTCACACCAGCATGGCTGCTCTTCTTCTGTGTCTGTTTATTGACCTGGAGGTGGATGCCGTTTCCTCTATCAGCTGTCTTCTTTGGTGGTCGAACATCTAAACAACACACAGTAAGCGGTTAAACTATCATATCCCAGGAGAATCACAGTTTTATGGTACCTATGTTTATTAAAATAAGTAATTTAACCAGTCCCATTGCAATTTTACAAAAGCTCTTTTCCAAAAGGAGACCTGGCCAAGATGGCGGAAATGTAGTGTTTCAAACACACAAATATTGAAAAACCTATAGTTTATTCAAATATGTTATTCAACCTTCATTTAACCAGGTAAAGGCCAATTGAAATCTTACAAAAGTTGCTTTCCAAAAGGAGCACAGGCAAAAATAGCGGCAGTGTTTCAAACACAAATATTGAAAAACACACAGCATGAACTCACAGAATAATTTTCCTGGAGAAACAGAAAGGAGGAAACAGATGTTGCAAAGGAAGCAATTACAAATTCCAATTGAATAAACCCCCAAAACCGCCACTTAATTTGTAAAAGCTCTCATAGGGGTCGGCCTATCTGGCTAAAAATCTGTTAGCACGCATTTCCAGGCTGCAGGGGCCGAGAACATAAAAGCCCATTTCAAAACAAACCGTGTAGACTCTCTGCAATGAATGTATTCCTTGTTGTAAGCTCTGTTTTCAATAAAGGTTTGGCAGCAGAGAGGAAACAGAACGCTGTCCATCCAAAGGTCGAAGTTTTCTCACACAAATATAAAACAGATGCATTTGATTTCAACATCTCAGATAATGCACAAAATCTACACAATCTAATGAAGCCCTTTATAGTAGCATGCATTAATAGCAGTGTCAGCATGGAAGTAAAACAACATTGAAACAACAATGATGCAATTCTTTACTCACCTTTCAGTTTGCATTTATGGTCAGACTTGTTCGCCCTTAATTCTACATACAAATTCTGTAAAACACAAACATTTGAATTAGCAGAGAGCACACATGTAGGAGAGGGAAGGCAGAGAGAAAGCCAATACGGGCTTTTCAGTCCCATGAGTGTTGAGATTGAGCTCCAGATGTGAGCAATGCTGAGCCAATCCTTGAACATCTGTGGGGTCTTTCTAAAAGACTGTCACTGACTCTTCTTCAGTTCCTTTAAAGACAATTACATTTGTATCAGATATGACAGTGATGGGATTCTTTCATTATTTTCCTGCAGAAATCAAATAAATGAGACATTAAGGCATCAGAAGGAAGTTTACTTTGGACATTTCCAGCTGGAACTCCTCCTTTAACAGCCGACATCTTGACCTTTCCCCCCCCCCCATCACATGTAACTGACTTGTCTTGATGTTTCATATGATCATTAAATGTAAAACCAAAAAGCCAGCAGAACTGTGCTTGACTAAAGGAGGTTTGAGTTGTGTTACACTAAGAATTCACAGTTATAGTTTGTTGATACTAATACTTCACTCAGCATGACTACAAAGTATAAAGAAATGACTAACCGAGTGAAGGAATCCAAGTCGACAAAAACCAAAATGGGTAATTAGTTGACTAATTGACTAAAAGCCAGATTTCCTGGAGGCAAGCGGCATAAGTAACACCATGTTCAAACGTTTAAGTGACCTATAACAACCCATTATAAAACTATAAACCTTAAAAGTAATATCCATTTCAGTGAATTAAAACTCTAGAAACAAGTCAAAACAAGAAAAAGTAGCAGCAAGACTTTTCTTATCTGTCAACAGGACAATCCATCACTTATGTTGCACTGACGTTCTGCAGATGAGCAACAACAAGAGTGATAAGACGGTTGCACCCTCACACTCACACTAATCTCCCTCCAGACACTCCCCTCTCCTCGGATACGCTCTGCCTGCTGGGAAGCTTTGATGCTGGGTTGGATTACAAGTGAAAGACGGTGAGAGGTAGCAGAAAGGTGCCTGATGAAATCGTGTTTTTTGTTGTATGCCCTCATTGTACTTCAACCATCATCCAAGCATGTGTCCTGATATCACAAAGACAGCTGTCAAAGTCAACTGAACAATAGCTGCCTTTGTCTGAGCGGTAATGTCTAACATGGAGATACAAGATGATGCTCTGTTTAATACTCTCATTTTCATGACAACATGCTGCTCTGACTTGGGATACAAAAAAGACTAAAACAAGCTGATTGAACTCAAATGAATAAAACAACTATTTAATCTGTTAAATAACCACAAATCTGGAGAAAAAAACATTCCCCTGTACCCATCATCAATGCTGCTATTAGGATATTCTGCAACCAACATTAAGTTATTTTATGGTATATTTATCTTACAGTCATTTTTCATTGTTAAATACTGCTAAATATCATGCTCTGTTGTGCACTTTTAATACTGCCACTTGGTCACTTTAAGTTTTTACGATGCATGATTGTTCTGTGTTGTTTTTAATTGAAGGAGTATGTAAATAAACAAATCGGGTTTCTAGGGGGAATTTGAGCCGAAATATCACCACAAAAAACAACCTTTGTTTTCATCCTTTAAAATAACATGTGCAGACTCAAGGCAATAACACATTAAGGTTGTTAACTGGGCTGAGGTGGATAAATAACAAGCAGAACAGTAGAAGTCAAAGTAAACACTTCTGGGCGTTAGTTATATCAAATATAAAGTGTAAAGATCAAAATCCTACTCATGATGTTTTCCCCTGGATGTTACAATGTTTACAGAGTGTTTATGAACAGTTTGCACTGTGACTCAGCCTATACTTGTACACATGCATGCATACCCACGTAGACATTTGGGTTTTTTCAGGATGTATTATGGTCAACACTGACATCGCTGGTAATTGAGAGGTTATAATTGTATTGGCTCACTACTTTATATAGTATTGTATAAAGCTGACGGAAAACAATACAAAATGTCTCGTAAAATTACACGTCTTTTCCGTTTGCAGTCTACAGCGGTGGGGTGTGAAGCTAAATTAGGCTGGAAAATCGAATGGCAGAAAGATCTCTGCCATTAACAAGCACAGAACAAGCGACAAGCGTTTAAACAACTTGGCAGAATATACTTTTTCCAAACTGTGAAACATACATATAAAATTGAATAAACCTTGAAACAACATAACTTATAAAAAGAACAACATCTCAAGACTTTAGCCGTTGTACTAAAAGATCTACCAGCTGAGAAGAAGTGGTTGTTTACTTTCACCACAACATCTGACAACACAGCTTCAATCAGTGTGTTTAAGGTTAATAGGAACTTATATTTGACATGTTTAATTAATAAAAGAGGACATTTTCTCTTGTCTTCAATATCCAAATGTGATTGCTTCATTAATGCTATGTAAATGTGATGCCATTTACGCAACCGAACACCCCTTTCCCACATCTTTTTCCTCTCCCCCCTCCTACAGTTTGCCCGACTGCAGAAGGAAAGCAGTACCAGATGTGGAGATTTTTTTTCCGGTCGTGCATAAAGACCTTGCTGTTTTGAGGGGGTGGCTGTGTTGCACTTCACAGACTTGCAAGTCTCTTTATAGAGATGGAGGAGGAAAGGGCGGAAGAATAAATATACGACCACCTCCCAACACCTTTTATGTCTCCTAATGTGATGTGAGCAAATACTGTTCATCCCAAAACTGGCTTAACAAGGATGAAGCTGTTGGCACTGAAATAAACCAGCATAAAGAGGCCGAGAATGCCTGTGCTTTTTTATTACTTTTTTTCTTAGGTATGGGAACAGACTTTTATAAATGTTATGTATAACTCTCAGGCATTTAAGAAGATGTTTCAGAGGATAAATGTGCCCTAAAATACTGTATTAATGTGTGATTAAATATTATAAATGTAGAGAGTTTATTTGAAGTTGTTCAATAAATCAAATCCAAAGTTTGACTATTGATTCAGGAAAATAAATCTCGCAAAACTCTGTCTCATGTTCAGCAATCTTAAATCTAAGTACATTTTCCACAATGTTATCAATACAATCTGTAGCCCTTGGCTTTGTTTATCATGTGGTTAATATTATTTTGTTTCCATTCATCACTGTGCCAGCTCTAAGAATATCTCAATTTATACCAGATTATTAGTGTCATAGAAAACCAAATTAAGTAGTATGGGATCTGTTTTTGTGCAATACTCCAGTTTGGTTGTGCTTATTTGTTATTTCAATAACATGAAGACTTTTTTTTAATCACAGAAAAGACGAAAACAAAAACAAAAAAACGTCTCCTACCTTGGTTAGTTTAGTTTTGTGGATTTGCTGGAGCTCTCTCTGACAGGTCAGCACATTGGAAGCCAAACTCCCACCTGCATACAAAAATATGTAAACCCATTTTAAAAGAAGAAGTTATGTTGTTTATTAAGCTTCTGTGTTGGTTGACTTACCTTCAGGACTCTGTCTACGTTTTGAAGCTGTCCAAACAGGAGAAAAGAAAATATTAAAGGCTAAGTCAAAAGCGCTTTAAAAAAGTCCAAAACAATTTGCGATGAAATAAAATGCCTCACCAAGTTTGGACTGGAATTTACCCATATTCATGCGTTTTCATTGGATCAACAAAAAGTACAATCCATGAGGGGCAATATTGTTGTGTCATTTGGGAACAAACCGGTACACTATCGCAGAAATTCGTACACAGACGAGGTGGGCTTAAAAGTCGGACTGAGAAATCAAAGAGTAAAGAGGCAGAGCCAGAGGATTCACCGCTGAGCACTTCCTGTTTGGTTAAACTTGGAGCTTGTAGCTTGAACCACTCTCTAAACCAAGGCAAAAAGTGGGAGAAACCGGTTTTCTTTTTTTAGACAAACAACTTTATAATGCAAAAATAAAAGAAGTAGGGGTAAAACTATATTTCTCTCTCTTCCTCTCTCAAACGCAAAGTACTTGCTTGGGATGGACCCTCTTGCAATTGTAAAGCTACACCCCAGATGACAATAAACTGTTCCGTGGCATTTTGTATATTTGGAGCCATATAGGAACTAAACTGGGAACTGAAGAAGCGTAAAAACTGTGTATGGATTAAAAAAAAATTGTGGGATTTTAAACGGTTGTTTTACCAAGTATGAAAAGGATGCTCACTTTTCAATGAGTCATAACCAGGTCATAACGTAATCATCATCATAAAACCGAGCAGGAAAGATTACCCTAATGTTGCCAAAAACATTCCGTTTACAAGAGTAAATTAAATCAAAAAGGTATAACATTGTCAAAAACAAACAAGTTTATTATTCCAATGCATAAATACAATTTTCTTGAAAATAAACACAGACAAAAAGGATGGTGGAAAAGAGCTTTTTTATAATTATATACAAAAGTAGTATGTAAGCAACATTCTTGTTATCTCGTAACACATGGTTTCCTTTGTATCAACTTACAAGTCGCCTTCAATCTGAAGTAATGGCTGTGGTTAACCATTGTTTATTTTCTTATATTACATAAATGTACAAACGTCTGTTTAAAGCAACAGACTGAGTCCATATCACAGTCGTGTTAACTGCTGCCACTGACGGACTCTTTGGCAGTGAGCGCTGCGGAGGGTCCTATGTGGGTCCAGACGTAGCCTTTTTCTGGTCTGTTGGGGATGGTGGGGAACGGGGAGCTACGTGACTTAAAGTATTCAGAGGGGGCGTGACAAACAAAGTCCAGATACTCCATCTTTCTGGGTAGATCCTCCTCTGGACCTAATACAAAACAGACAGTTATTGAATAGTCACACATTATGCTCATTTTCAGGTTGATACTTGTTGTATTTTGGATTTCTACTATAAAGTGTGTATATGCTTTAATGTTAGGGAAGCAAAATCTGAAAGGCTTGTTGTATCCAATGTTTTCTGACTGAGGCATCCAACATACAGTGGGGCAAAAAAGTATTTAGTCAGCCACCAATTGTGCAAGTTCTCCCACTTAAAAAGATGAGAGAGGCCTGTAATTTTCATCCTAGGTATACCTCAACTATGAGAGACAAAATGAGAAAAAAAAAAAAAAAAAATCCAGAAAATCACATTGTCTGATTTAAAAAAAAAAATTATTTGCAAATTATGGTGGAAAATAAGTATTTGGTCACCTACAAGCAAACAAGATTTCTGGCTCTCACAGACCTGTAACTTCTTCTTTAAGAGCCTCCTCTGTCCTCCACTTGTTAACTGTATTAATGGTACCTGTTTGAACTCGTTATCAGTATAAAAGACACCTGTCCACAACCTCAAACAGTCACACTCCAAACTCCATGGCCAAGACCAAAGAGCTGTCAAAGGACACCAAACAAAATTGTAGACCTGCACCAGGCTGGGAAGACTGAATCTGCAATAGGTAAGCAGCTTGGTGTGAAGAAATCAACTGTGGGAGCAATTATTAGAAAATGGAAGACATACAAGACCACTGATAATCTCCCT
>NW_011344552.1:245565-250590 GCF_000735185.1 Notothenia coriiceps
GAGGATTGGGAGAATGTCATAAGGTCAGATGAAACCAAAATATAACTTTTTGGTAAAAACTCAACTAGACGTGTTTGGAGGAGAAAGAATGCTGAGTTGCATCCAAAGAACACCATACCTACTGTGAAACATGGGGGTGGAAACATCATGCTTTGGGGCAAAGGGACCAGGACGACTGATCCGTGTAAAGGAAAGAATGAATGGGGCCATGTATCGTGAGATTTTGAGTGACAACCTCCTTCCATCAGCAAGGGCATTGAAAATGAAACGTGGCTGGGTCTTTCAGCATGACAATGATCCCAAACACACCGCCCGGGCAACGAAGGCTGAAAGACCCAGCCACGTTTCATTTTCAATGCCCTTGCTGATGGAAGGAGGTTGTCACTNGTTTTCTGTAAGTCTTCACAATGTTTTCAAACACTGTTGCTGGTATTTTGGCCCATTCCTCCATGCAGATCTCCTCTAGAGCAGTGATGTTTTGGGGCTGTCGCTGGGCAACACGGACTTTCAACTCCCTCCAAAGATTTTCTNGTAAGAAGCATTTCAAGGTCCTGGAGTGGCCTAGCCAGTCTCCAGATCTCAACCCCATAGAAAATATTTGGAGGGAGTTGAAAGTCCGTGTTGCCCAGCGACAGCCCCAAAACATCACTGCTCTAGAGGAGATCTGCATGGAGGAATGGGCCAAAATACCAGCAACAGTGTTTGAAAACATTGTGAAGACTTACAGAAAACGTTTGACCTCTGTCATTGCCAACAAAGGGTATATAACAAAGCATTGAGGGGAACTTTTGTTATTGACCAAGTACTTATTTTACACCATAATTTGCAAATAAATTCTTTAAAAATCAGACAATGTGATTTTCTGGATTTTCTTTTTTCTCTCATTTTGTCTCTCATAGAGACATATTTTTAAGTGGGAGAACTTGCACAATTGATGGCTGACTAAATACTTTTTTGCCCCACTGTAATTGATGGGGTTGCCTTATTTCTCAGTTTGTGGGTTTGATAGGCACTCAACATGAGAGTGTGTGTGTGTGTGTGTGTGTGTGTGTGTGTGTGTGTGTGTGTGTGTGTGTGTGTGTGTGTGTGTGTGTGTGTGTGTGTGTGTGTGTGTGTGTGTGTGTGTGTGTGTGTGTGTGTGTGTATGTAAACATAGGTTTATGACATCTCTTCTTTAAGAAATAATCGCGAAGATTGTGAGGAAAATAATAGTCCATGAAGTCACGATCTGTTGCTGAATGAGGCCACACAATAGGCGCATTCACACCGCAGTACTTTTCCCACTTTAGTTCCGATATAGTTCCGAAAAGTCGCGTTCACACAAAAAAGAGCCGGAACTAAAATTAGTTTATCAGAACCTTTTTACTCCCTTTTCAGTCCCTGCTAGAGGGTTATGGCTAGAAAGGATCCGTCTAGTGTAAAACTCTTGCAAGTCACGTGACTGAATGTTTACGTTTGACAGGCAGCCTTTCAGTTACGATCGTTAACATCAGTGGGCCACAGCAAATGATGGTGAGAAGCTAAACTATCTATTAATTATGTCAATGACAGGGAGAGTGATTGTTGAAATAGGGTGTTAGCGGTCTTGCTGTTCAAAGAAGAATGACAACACTGTAGATCACCAACACTATGGTTTATTTTTTATTCACAGGCAAGTCAACGTTGTCGCAGTAAAAGTCCCAAGATAGCTCCTGGTGCAATAAAATGTTCCCTTTCAGTGTTTTACTATTATCCTGCTGCATTAATGTGTATGTTGCATCGTGTTACTGCTGTAGATGTGTTTCCGAGCCGCTCCGATTACAACGAGAGTTACAACGACAACGTGACGTCATATTTACACAAGACGGATCCTTTCTAGCCAAGAACCCTTGCAGGCTCTTCTCGCTCCTCTACACACACCCACACTTTCGCGGCAACGTACTTGACAGCCAATCAGCTCTGAATCTATGTGAGATGACATTATGGTGGGAGGCAGCTCTATGCCCTATGGCATAAATTTTTTTGCCACCACCGCACAATTAAATAGGGACAAATACCTTCTGAGCATGCGCAGTGTAGTTTTTACAGTTCCACCGTTCCCACTTAAGGACTAGTGAGAGGGGAGGCCATTGATCGGTTTGTGCCACCATGCTTCTAAAAACAAGCTGCTAAATAGGCGCACCAACTTGTAGACCACTAGAAGATACAACCCAAAGACTAAAACCACAATGTACAACCGAATCAGAATGATTAAAACATGATTCTTAAATATATTTATATATTTTTTTATTATTTTTTGCATTTTTGATCATTATTTTGTAAATACTTTCTGCTGACCCTAGGTCTGGCTGTGCCCGTACTGGCCCCTAATGACAAGTCACCACTTGGGCAACCCCACTTTACTATTTACAAGACATATGTTATGGGGGCTATTTTACCTTGGCAATCCCCTTTGGTTTCTATAACCCTTTAGAAACTCCACGTTAGAATTAAATCTTACATTATACAGGTTTTTGTACCATTTAACGTTTTAGGACTGTTGAAAATTATTTACATTAACATTTTATTTAATCCTTGTTGCCACGGTCCATCCGGCTCCCTACTTACCTAAAAAAATTGGCCAATAACGTTTGCTTTAAAAACCACTGGGTGGTTCGGGTTAAAAACCTGTTTCAAGTTTAACAAAAACAAAAATGTACTTTTGTCCAGTATAATTTCCCAGGTTTAGTTTTATGACTCATGATTTTATTTTGTTATTCCACCACCCCGCCATATATTTTGTTTTGATATTTTGTAACCACCAACCATGAACCCCCCAGTGGTCTTAGGTTAATTAAAATATAAAATATTCAAACATAATATTACTGATTAAACTTAAATGGGCGGCTGGGAAGTACTCAATTAATCTAGTACTGCAGTGGAATGAGTTGTCTATTTTTCCCTCAGGAAGGTGATTGTGATATTCGTTACCTGTTTGTGTTTGGGTTTGCCTACATACATGGCGCATCCCGCCACCTTTAGTAGCAGTCCGGACTGATCAACCCCACGGCCCTTCACCCGGGGAAACCACCCTTCCAAGGCTCAATATGTCTCCATTGAGGAAACTCCGAGGTATCAAATATGCTAGGCAGAAACAAAGACGAGCCCCACCCCCCCCTATAATAGGGGATCGTGTGATGTAAATGGATCGAGGATTGGCGCTTTAAATTATGTAAGATGGGATTATGGATGTCAATGATGAGATTGTTCCGCGAAAGGAAGTCCTAAAATTGAGTGGTGGTATACTTCAAATTGATGGAATCATTTTGGAATGGGAAGGGAAAACCAGGGTCACAATGGCTTAATATGGAGTGAATTCCCCAATTCAAATTTTACTATGGCATTATTCCCAAGGATGGGTGTATTTTTCACTATTATTGTATACTATTTCCAAGATGGTGATTTCTTTATTACTTATACTATTCTAAAATAGGTTTATTATTTGTTAATTTTACTTTTTTGCCTAATTGCTACAAAATAGTGTTTATTTTATACTTGTGTTATAAAACAAGTGGCCGTTAAACAAAACACTGCGATTGTAGTATGAGAAACGTTTATGTGAAAAGGAGAGTTAAAGAAAGTTCTGGATACCCCAAGGGGGCCTAATTTGCCTTCGGCTATCTTGAAGAGTGATAGAGACCCGGGGGCGGACGCACTAGACACAGTTAGTGCGGCGCCAAAGAAACAGAAAACCTTTTTAGGTTTGCAGAACCCCAACCCAAAGTATTCTTTTGTATTTTTTTATGGGTTTGGTTGTGTAGAGACCCTGCGACACACCAAGCCGCATTACAGCTGTAGCGGAACGCGACCTTCTGTCTCTTGAAAGCCAAGCCACAAATTACCTGAGCTTGCGCGGCTCTATATTGCGACTCTGGCTATATATTTGTGACGCGCATAGTATATGAGGCTCTCTTCCATCGCCACAAGATGAGTGGGCGAGTGAGGCATGGTCAGCCCTATGCCCAAAGAGGTCTGTGTCGAAGTCGGTGCGGAAAATGTGCATATGGAAGGCGCGGGCCTGCACACATGCAATTTTCATCAGCACTGGCCTGCCCTACATTTGTACAGGGCTTGCAATTATGAAATGGAACGCAGGTCTCCACACTTTACACGGCATCAGACAACAACCCAAACACTTTTCGGAACATCTGCCATACCTCCAAGTACACAATTAACATGCACTTTCCACCGAACCTTTCCCAGGCTAATCTGACATTGTATTTCATTCCATAACATATAAAGTATACTGTTCACCCATGGCAAACACACACACTGAAACCAAGAATAATTTACGGGTACATATCACTGTAAAAATCTTAATCGAGTGTTGCAGATGCGAACCTTCTTGAAGCACAATGGAAACAGTCGTAGTCGAGAGACCACTGAGGGAGAGCAGGAACTTTGCATTGGCAAGAACTTGATGCGTTTTATTCACAGCACATGTTGCTGCTGCCACGAATTGACACAAAAGATGCCAACCAATCTGCAAGATCTCTACCCCAGGACCCAGTATTTCAGCCGCTAGTTCTGAGAGAAGAACTCAACCAGTTGTGCGATGAACAAGATAAAAACCCGTATACGACCTTCGTATCAGCTGACGCCCGAATGCCAGGAAACAGGGAGACGAAAACACTGAGAGCACAGCAGCCAGAGGCTACAGGTGCCTGTGCCTCAGCGGTACGTCGAGGACAAGACCTGGGGCGAAGGTCGTTTGATACCACAAACTGGGTTCGACCTAACCTGGATATGTTTGAGTTAGCCGGTTGCCTAATCCAACAACATACGCCCTCTTCGCTAAACGGCACCACGACACGGGTTATCAACGGCTGGCATCTGCCTCCAAGCCAGCAGTGTCCTATCTACGGTTAGTGTGCCGTCGCCTGTCCACTCAAAAAGCGCGGTAGACTATTGGAGACAATTCAACCAAATCACATAACCATTGAGACAGAAAGACCGTACTACAGCGCTAGACGCGATACATACCTTACATTCTGAATGAAAATGATA
>NW_011344552.1:250632-252858 GCF_000735185.1 Notothenia coriiceps
GCACACACACACACACACACACACACACACACACACACACACACACACACACACACACACACACACACACACACACACACACACAACCACACACCCCCCCCACACACACACACACACACACACACACACACACACAATTCTGTTTTCATTTACTCGTTCGTTATCTGACCAGCTTCAATCTTGTAGGCTACTCACTTCGTTTCTTGTAGCCCTCGAAAAGGGTTTTGGAGGTTGATGCCTCGCTGAGCGTGGGTCGTTTGGCTTTCTTGTCCGCAGCAGCAGAAAGCATTTTCGAATGTTTGAATGAATCAAAGTGGGTCGTCACCGTCGATTTTCTCTTATGCTCCAACACACAGTTGCACGGGGTGCAGAATAGTTTCCCCCCACTTTTTGCCCGGTCTTTAGTAGAAATGTTCGTCGGTAAATGAGATGGATTAGATTTTTTCATCTTGGTGTTTTCTCTATCGTGTGAGCTCCACACGTTCACTCTATACGGTGTTGTTTACATTCTGTGATGCGCGAGCTGATGACGTCACGACAAGACGATTTAACTTTTTTTTCCCTCAATTTTGTGTGGAAAAATGCGGAGATTATGCGGCCTTTTGATAAATATGCGGCATTTTAAAAATCTGCGCCATTTAGCTGATTATGCGGTAAATTCTGCGATCGCAGAATCGCGTTTTTCTGGAGGGTCTATCATATGTGTCACAGGCTAAAGGTTTAGTTCTACTATCACTATGATCTTTTTTGATATTAAGCAGAAACCACTGTACCTTATAAAATACTGATTCTGATGTGATGATTGTAGCAACTGATTCTGGTGCTTTGATTGGCTGAGGAAAAGGAACACACAGAGTCAAATACAGAAATTCTAAGGAAAGCACAAAATCTACAGAAATAACTGCATTCGCTGATGAAATCTTACTCTTACTTACATTTTTGAGTTTGAATATGTGTCTTCTTCCCTTTCCTTTAGTTGACACCTTCTTCTCAGAGGCAGGAGCTTTGTACTTGGTGCTTCTCAGCCGTGCCGACCTCCTGTGGATCTCCTGCTTGGACTAAAAGCAACACAAAAGATTAAGCTATTAAGATAAGACTAAGCTCCATTAACTGTTTATCTATAACAAATTACTAATGATTATTGAGTAATTGATTGGTAACTGTGTCTAATAAATATGAATTAAAACAAATGTAAACATCCAATTTAAAGATTATATAAAACAAAGAGGGGCAGATTACCTTTTGACTTTCCCAAAAATGGAACAAGCTTATGTTACGTTTTTTTCCCTATCGGTCACAGTCTGTTATGCTGCTGTTCCCGTTTATGCCTGTTGTGTTTTTCCTTTTAAAACATTTTATTTATGGGGACATTCAGTTTTTTGCCGAATACATTTTAGGGTAAAAAAAACAAACAAGACCAAATATAAAGATAAAGTCAAGTATTCGGTCTCTCACAACAAGTTGAGTAAGTATAAAATAGATAATGTGACGGCCCCAGAGCCTGGGGCCTGTGAGTGTGTGAATGTTGTAGGTCCTGCGATGGGGTGGCGCTGAAGAGGCCAATCAGTGTGATCGGGGACAACTGGCCGGAGGTGCTATTTAAGCCCAGCTGCCCGGAGTCACAGGGCCGTCATGACTCTCTCCAAGCCTGCTGCGGAGGGACTCCCACCGTGATCCTTTCCCCTTGTCCATCCTCTCCTGTTTCAGTATATTTTCTTTATTCAGAAGTCATCATCGTCGAGGTAAACGTCGAAGGCTTCTCGGTTGCAGTTTCCATCGGGGGTGAAGACGTACTTATGGAAGGTCCCGTCCACACATATGGACTGGGGTCTGGGAGTACCTCCGTCACTTGGTCCACATCGTCTCCCGTGCTCGGCCCTCCTTGCATCTCTGCCATGAGAACTTCCTTCTTACTCAACGCCTCTGCAACCGGAAACCGCCTCCCGTTGAGCAGCGCCTGCATGCTAAATCTTCGGTTGTGCGGGGGTCCCGACTGGTGGAGGAGCTGGAAATCACAGTTGTGTCCCAGATACTGGGCGTATTCCATTAGGCTGCTGATGGGGTGGAGCTGAAGAGGCCAATCAGTGTGATCGGGGACCAATTGTGAAGCTGACAATTGAGCGGCCCGACCAAGCAAGGAGGCAGAGGCAGAACATCCAAAATATAACCCGGTGTGGGCATTTATTAAATCATAAAGCACAGGACACAGCCTCAATCTTGCTGTTC
>NW_011344552.1:252898-309208 GCF_000735185.1 Notothenia coriiceps
TGAGAAACGTGACTTTTATGTGTGTGTGAAGCCGACAATTGAGCGGCCCGACCAAGCAAGGAGGCAGAGGCAGAACATCCAAAATATAACCCGGTGTGGGCATTTATTAAATCATAAATATGTATGATGCAGCCTCAATCTGCTCCCCACGTGAACACAGTCACCACAAGAATCTCACACACTTCAGCCTCACCTCCTGCAGTTTGGCCCACCGCTTCTGGGGAGTTGGAGCAGCCGGCGACACAGCCACAGAGCCATTAGCATTTTGAGGGCTTCAATGCTCCTTTCCATCCTCTCTCTGCGGCGGGTGGAGAGCTCCCAGGTGTGAGGGGCAACTTCAGTGTTCTGAACTGAAGGGCCTGGGGCCTGTGAGTGTGTGAATGTTGCAGGTCCTGCAATGGGGTGGAGCTGAAGAGGCCAATCAGTGTGATCGGGGACACCTGGCCGGAGGTGCTATTTAAGCCCAGCTGCCCGGGGTCACAGGGCCGTCATGACTCTCTCCAAGCCTGCTGCGGAGGGACTCCCACCGTGATCCTTTCACCTTGTCCATCCTCTCCTGTTTTTGGTGTTGCCAAATAAAGTGCTGTGATTGTTGGAAACTTTGAGCGTCTCTCCTGGTTTTTCTGTTGTGGCCAACGGGTCGGTCATAACAACAAAGAAATCCTATGGAAGACATCTAAATAAAACAAATACATCCTGACTGTACTTACTGTAAACGTTGTGTCTTTTAAGTGAATTGAAAATGTCAACAAAAAAAAAACGTTTTCCCTAACAGATTTAAAATGTAGTGGCAGGGTTTGGTTCTCCCTGATAATACCTACAACATACAGGCGGCAAACAAGATAAACATTGAAGGTGAAAGGGCCCTTTACAGACAGTAACTAACCTGCTTTCCCCCGCCATTGCTGGGCAGAGTGTTGGAGGACATGGAGGGTCCGGTGGCCCCGCCGCTGCTGCTCTTTCCTGTGCAGTTGTTACAGAGGATCTCCCCCTGGTTTCCTTTCTTCCACATGGACGAAGAGTTTGTCTTGCAGACAGCACAACACGGTTTCAAACCCAGTGGCATCGTTAATGGTCAGGATACTTAGAGGATAAGGCAGAAATGTTTCCTCAACAATGAGATGATGGCTGCTCGCTGCACCAACAACACAGGGATGTGCAGCTTCAAATGGCTCCAAAAGAGATGACGATGTTCGCTTTCTTCTACAGATAGACCTCCGAGGACAAGCTTTACTACTTGATTTAAAGGTATTATCACGACAGTATCAATTTCAAGCTGTATTGTTTATTTTTGCAGCCAAAATACCGCCATTGCTAGCGCCACTGTTTCTTCTTCTGCCTCTTTTGACATCGACTCTTCTTCTGTGGTTTGAGAGGCTCTATTCTAGCGCCACCAATGGACCGGGGGGATCTGTGCATGTGTTGGAGAAATATCAATCATACCTATTAGTAAAGGCATTAAAACATGTTAGATTTGTACTGTTATGTGTTGATGTGCTTCAAATGTGCACTACAGCGCTAGTTCTCATGTTTGGGAATATTCCTTGCCTTCTTGTAATTTGTTTAACTTTTTGCAAAAGATATTCCACGGGATGTATTATTTTCAAGGTGTATCTATGCTTTTAACTGTAAAACCTTGATCTAAAGCTGTCAGACATGCAAAGCAGTAAAAACACATTATTTCCCCTGACATATTTTTTTTAACTTTATAATTTAATTTGTTTTTGTATAATGTGTGTTATAACTGTTGTTTTACTATTGTATTTGTCTTTTTTTGTGAGATGGGAATGTCATCTCCCCTACATTGTTGTTGTATCCTTTATTTGTGTCTCCTGACTGTACTACATAAATTATAAATCAAATACAAGTCCAACCATCTCAATATTGTGTTCGTATACAGTGATTAAGTAAATGTGCTTAGTTACTTTTTACCACTGATTGTAATGAATGAATGCAATTATTCAACGGCGCACAAACACAAACTATTTTGAACCAAAAATATGTTTTTCCTCTCAAGTGACCCCTTTACGTGTCGGCCACCGTACTTTAGCAGCAGGTGGCAGTACTCCAGTAAAACTGCCGCCAACAGCTAAGTAAAACTGAAGAAGAAGAAACTCGTCACTGTTCAAAACAAAAAGTTCCGCCTGTCGGTCTGGCGCCGTGTTTTCATGAAGATGTCTCAAAATACTCCTGACAAAGGCGATGACCAAACGTCCACCAACAAAAAATCCCTTTCCCTCCCGACCTCCAGGGTGAAGCTGATAATGAAGAGCTCCCCGGATGTCTCCTGCATCAACCACGACGCGCTGTTTCTCACCACCAAGGCTACAGTAAGCCGCAGTTAGAGGCTACATCCTCGCTTCACTGAGCACTGCTAACCTACCATTCATCTGCTGCTAACAGGGATTAGCCCGCTGCTGCTAGCTCCCCTGATAACTGTAAACAGTGGTGTCAAGTGACGAAGTACATTTCCTCGAATACTGTACTTAATACCTTTACTTTGCAGATTTGGATTAATGATGTGAACAACACTTAAATTACACCTGTTAACATTCACTAGCTACCCTACAAAGTGATTAAAACGAGCTGCACCAGCACCTATACCAGCTTTGATTCACATATTAATGCTTAACAAATTATTCTCAAAACATACACTTTATTATTCTGACAAGGGTCAATTTACATAATGTGTACTTTTACTTGGGTACTTCAAGTATATGTTGATGCTTATACTTCTGTACTTTTATTTGAGTAAAATTTGACTCTACCAGGGTGAGTATTGCTACACCCTGGTAGTTCTACTCTTTGTACTACTTTACTACACGATCTGAGTACTTCTTCCACCTCTGACTGTAACCTGCAGTTTCCATTCGTGCTCCACTTATTGTGACTTGTGTGTTTTTGCAGGAGCTGTTTGTGCAGCACCTGGCTGTGTCTTCATATACCAACAGAGCAGAGAAAGACACCAAATCTCTTTCATACACCGACCTGGCTAACACCGCAGAGGAGAACGACACTTTCCAGTTTCTCACAGGTGAGACACAGTCACAGCCTGACATGCAGGGACTTTCTGTATCATGTAATGTTGGACACTACTGACCCTTTACCTCTGAAACACTGGTGGAATAACCTGTAACCTCCCAGAACGTATGCAACAGTTTATTAGGTATATGTCTATAATGAGCCTATTGCCTAGAAGATTGATCAGTAATGGAATTTATGGCAAGCCTCATTGATTTTCTGCAGCAGTTTTTTATAGCTGTTTTTTGTAACGCCACATTATACTTATGACAATAATGTATCAGCAATTAGATGCTGAAAACACAGTTTGGCTCCATGCATTGTAACGGTCAGCAGAGTACAGTGGATACATGGTGACTGGCTGTGGCACCAAGTTTGACATAAGTGTAATATTTTTTCTTTTATAGATATCCTACCAAAGAAGATCTTGGCTGGAGATTACCTCAAATCTTTGGAGCAATTGCAAGAAGATGACAACGACGGTGACTTTTAAAGGGAACACTGGCTGCATTTCACGTCTGGACAAATGTTATCAAATGCGCACATCCTGTCATTTATTGAGGGCACTGCAATGCTTTTAAAATACATTGACAGAGTTAAGTTGTAGGGCTCAAGAAAGACGTTAGAGCACATGGGACTGAAACTACAGCCACTAAGGGCAAATGTGAAATCAAGTGAAGACTCAAGAGTTCACGTTCATATACTAGAACACAGAGGAACACTGGAGCTTTAATGTCTAAGATAAATACTTGATGCCATAAATCTAGAATTTAACAATGGCCAAAACAAAGCATACTTAGATAAAGCATAATGCAATCAGTACTCAAGATTTTGAAAATTTTAGTATTTCAGAACAATTTTCTTGAAGGTTTTCTGGTAGCAATGTCTTACACATTTAGTGCTTGTTTTGCATGTGTAACGTTTAGGAGGAGGGAAGTGATATACAAGATAACAACTTGCAGGCCTGTATGGGCTCACTCCATGCAACAGACCAACACATATTGGAAATCCATTCCACACAGCTGGTGCACAGATGTCTCCGTTATCACCGCATTTAATATATGACCGAGTGACTTTTAAGATGCCATCAAACATTGATTTCAAACAAGTGAAATATGCTGATGTTCCTGATTCAAAGTTATAAATAAAAGCTATTTTTTTTAAAGATATTGTCCATGTATTAGTAACGGGCAGTTTATCATAAATACTTGAAAGTAAAAAATACACATGCCGCTTTTTTTTTCTTCACACTATATAATATGTGAATATTTAAAGTGTATATAACACATTCTCCTCATTCATTTGCTCATGAATTGTTTGGATTTGATTTTAAAATAAAGATTCAGACCATCTGATCATTTATGTTGCATTGCATGTATTTACACCACAACCTTGTAGGGTATGAAAATGCTTTTATTAATGTTGAATGAGGATTTAAACAGGTCTGTAACAAGGTGCTCAAGGGACTAACCGTTTTACTAGACGCTGTTAGCAAGACCATGAAATCTTGTGCAAACTGGAATACAACAAACTATTTAACAGCTACGTACATGTTCCTCATATCGGATGGTGTGAGGTTTAGTCTCCTTTATACTGATTTTACCTTTAAGTGTATTAATGACATAAGGTGCATATTTGGTCGACATACAGTCTAAAATGATCCTGGGGATGCATGCATTTGCTACATTGTTAAACAATACATGAACACATAAATAGAGGCAACCAATCCTTGTCAGTGTTGGATGAGCTTGTTCAGTCGAAACTGCATGTTAAGCAAAGTGTTCTCTAAAGTAGAAAAGTGATTCTCCAGGATGTTTGCCATGTGCTCTCTCCCGTGTATGGCGTCCCTTGTGTTGGCAAGATGCTCCTTCATGCTGCAAGAGATGACAAACCACAAGTAAATGTCTAGGACATTTTGACACATATTCACACCGTTTTGCATTCATTTTATCCTATATTCAGAGCTCGCCAAGTAATCAGTTTGTTCTCTCTCATCTCATAGAGAGAAGGCACTGAATTCTTCACAGCCATTTTAGTGCCAGAGTGTTGTCTCAGCCAGATGTCCCAACAGATGACTGTAGGGAAAACACTAGAAACGTCTCAGCTGCTTGTCTGGATGCTGTTACCACTTTCTTTGGCATGCAAGCACTTATTTATGCTAAACAACTAACAAGGATCCAGGGTTCCTGACTGCCTCGCTAACAATGATTTAGGAATAATCCCGCAGCTGGGATTGCATGAGTATCTTCCAAAAATGTTATCAATTTGTCTCTGCACAGTGGAGATTGTAGCTCTGTTTGGATGGACATATGGTTCTAATGTTTGTATTTAAATATAAATATGCAATAGCAGAACGCCAGACCACCCACAGTACTATACAATAAGAAATCAGGGGTTATTTAGTCAGATAATCCCCACCTCTTCAACCTCCTCACCCAAATACTTTCAGGGGTTTTCCAAAGTCTGAGACCGCAGGCCACCCTCAGACAAGGCTTGGAAAAAGACACCCCCAATAATTGAGACAAGATACCTTTATATTGCTGTTTGACAACTTCAGCCTGCAACAAATACATGAAAAGGGTCTCTAGGTTTAGGTCTCAGGCATTTATTCGTTTCTGATTCTGAGAAAACAGCACCAAAAGCAACTAACATGAAACATAACTCTTCAAACTAATCACATACATTTCGGCTCATATATGATCTTGGCAAATTAAATCTTTTTTAAATTAGCCTCCCCTTAATCTGTTTATACCTCCCCTGTCATTTAAAACATACCATATTAATCCATCAAATGAATGTCTGTTTCTCACCTTGTGAGGACCCCCTGCTCCTTCCCCTCCTTCCTGGTCTCCTGCAGAGAGACAAAAACCTTATCTATGGTCTGCATGGTTTCTACAGCACTCAGGTGGTCCGAGTTGATCCCCTGGACCTCCTCTCTGGCTTGGTGTTCGTAGGAGATCCCTCCCTCCTCCACCCCGCTGGTGGTGGCCACAGCCTGCAGGGCGGCCCTGTTCTGCAGAACAAGCAGACGTGACTTGGCAAACTCCTTTGGCCCGACGATGTTATCCCAGCAGATTGCAGAGGATGGTGGTAATAAAAAGCGCTGGGTGCAGTTCACTGGTTTTCCTGGGGTCTCTGTTATGAAGGGGCTATCAGCAGGGAAGCTGTGGAGTAGGTGCAGAAGAGATGATCCAGAGCCCCACTCCAAATCATCAAGATCTGGTTGGCCAGAGGACTCTTCAGGGGAGAAAGTTGGAAGAGGCCCAGCTGCCCCTGCACCCTCTGCTGGGAAACAGACCCCCAGCAGGAGGGAGCAGGACAAGCAAAGCACAGCTCCCTGCAGCATCTCCAGACTGACTGACTGAAACACACACACACACACACACACACACACACACACACACACACACACACACACACACACACACACACACACACACACACACACAGACACACACACATAAACATACATTCACACACACACACACACACACACACACACACACACACACACACACACACACACACACACACACACACACACACACACACACACACACACACACACACACACACTCTCACTGTCTCTCACACAGACACAGACACAGTCACACACACACACACACACACACACACACACANTATTTACCACGACACAGAGTATAGTAGTATAATAGTATAATATATATATAGTATAATATATAGTATAATATAATAGTGTAAACAGTCTTACATGAATGAGTGGACGAACGTCTCAACTCGAGGCGGAGTGAATGCACAATGTTTGAACTAAAATGGCCGCTCGGCACTACCGGGTCAGAGCACGGCATAACCGGGCAGCGACAGCAGTGACGCTGCCCTCTAGTGGCCGGTGATAAACTCTTCAATGTCCTTCTTAAGAGGTTCGGGTCAATCTGACCCGGATACAATACCAGGACAGACAGACAGAGAAAAAAACACACACACACACACACACACACACACACACACACACACACACACACACACACACAAAACTGTATTGAATGGAAAGGCCATCATGACAGAAGCTTTTTTCTATGTTCCAAAATGTAATATGATCTGAATCTAACAAATGAAAGTAAATGCACAATCCTATTCAATTTCAAGACAGACATGTTAGTGTGTTATTATAACATCTGATAAGATTAAAAGTGAGACTTCTCCCTGGTATGAAATTGTGACAATGCAATGCATGCACAATGCGATTCAACCTTCAAAATAAAAGGTGTTACGTTTCAATTAAAGAAAAGAAGGTTCATTGGAGCTACCACCCCACATTTATCCAGCAACAAGATAGATGTTCGGTACAGTTTTTGTATCAACCTCCAAAAGGCTGCAGCATAAATAAAGGCTTTTTTTAAGTTTGAAAATTATATCCGGAAATCTTACTCTCATTTTGGAAGCTTCATGCATCGCCATCAGTACAAAAGTTAAGAAGGCAAAGAAAAAGGATTAAAAGATCATCCACAAATCTTGTTGACTGCAGCCAACACCTTTTACTCATACAAACACACACATAAACATCTCTACATCGATTCAACTCATGTCTAGTGTGTGTTACCTTGCAAAGAAACCCAGCGAAGAAGCAGTCTGTGGAGGGCTGCGACTCTCCTTCGGTGACTGAAGTCGTAGGAAAAAATGAGTCGTTGACTGCAGGCAGCCTATTACATGCGATGTGAATCGCAATTTATTGGCCCGGTAAGGCAGACACAAGAGTATTTTCCGTCAGAGTCTGTGGGGTAATTGGTGGAAACTTACCCCAAACACGTCAAATACACTTGCAGTCTGCAGAGAATGTGTTGTGGCACACAAGTGCAAACAGCTGGGCCTGGCTCAAGGATTTTATGTCTACTTGATCAAATGAAATCAAGTGTCTATGCAGGATGTTGAATTCTTTGTTGGTGAAAGGGTTCATTTCCATCCTTTTGCTCCCCTCAAAACTTCCAAGTCTGTGAGTCTATGAAGGCAGTAGGAGGTGAGATGATCCTGGAATTTATGAGCCATTTTACAATGTCCTAAACAGGACAAGCCAGCCCCAAACTCAAAATGCTCTAAACATATAAACACCATGCAACAATGGTTGTGGATTTAAACAGTTTGTTACCATTTCAGTCATTCCCATAAACATCTTGTCATCCTGCTGTTTGAGACACAGAGGTTTTGAAAAGTATCCACACTTGTTTTGTCCCAAAGATTAATTCAATACATCTGTGTTTATTTAGAGATCCTGTTGAATGGCCAGGGAACGGATTTATGTAGCCCGAGGCTTGCAACCTCCCTGACATAAGCAACAAGGAATGGGAGACGTATTTTGGCACAAACTCTCAAGGGTGGTGTAATGTTAGGGGAGGAATAGGGCGCACATTACATAAATCTGAAAAGATATTCTTGCTTTCATGGACAGACTGTAAAACATGAGCTTTTTTTTCTCTTAATAAGGAGGGGAAAGTTGATCATTTGAGAGGAGTTCAGATACTGGGGCTCTGTTGCAGCCACATGTTGTTTTCAGATCCTGGTAATGACTTTCAAACCATCTGGAAAACAGAGAGAGAAGTTAAGGTTAATATGTTCATTCAGATGAAGAAAATCCCTGTTTGTGGCTCAATGGTGAGGTGTAGAGCAAGAACAATTAGTCACAATGGCAGTTACTCATTACATTTCAAATGAAATAAAGTTTTCTAAACAATTACACTGCTCAACCAATCAGGATATCAACTGCAACACATCAACCATACTAAACAAGGAAAACAGGCTCCACCATGACATCAGGCACAATGTAATGGCCTTAACAAACACATCACATAAAAGCTGTACACGTAGCCTAGACTGATCTCATAAAAAGGCCAAATGTGAATTTGTAATTGCTTTGGCAATATGCCATTGAAAATTCATTAATCGTCTTGTAAAGTCAGTTTTATTTATTTTCACAACTCAAATATTTTCCATGGAGGGCTTTACAGGCTGTAAAACACATACTACTGTTGTAAGACCCCTTGAGTTGAAGAAAAAACATAATTTTTTTTATTTAGAAACTAAGACAAGCAAAAGATGTTGTAGATAAGTGAATGCAAGAATCAGCTATCATGAAGGAACTTTCCTAACTGGTGAAAGAGCGTCGATAGGCTCGAGAAATGTCTTTTATGAACTTGAACAATATTTTTTCCAGTTAAGAAATTGGAATCAAAATGCCTACAGGCCTTGTTGTCATATTAATCCCTCCCTATGCATTTGCTGTGTCTTTGAGCAAACACAATGTTTCTTGAGCGTAGCCCTTTAGCCAGAGAGTCATGGTCTAATTGGAAATCCAGTTTTCTACAGTACACAGCAGAAGTGAGATAAACTATTTACATTTCTAAGTAACCCTATTGAACTGGTAAGTGAACATGGCTTCGTGTTGAGGAATCACCAGTCATAAAGTTTGGCCTAAATAATACATTATGGTCTAATCACTGATGGACAGCACATAAGTGATCTTACAGTGACATCTAGTGGCCAACACCGATAATTGCTTCTTTATTGATGAATACAGCTGTGTCCTTCCATCATTTAAATGAAATTTATCTTTTTTATGACCTTTTATATGGTTATTAGTGAAAACATTGACTAAAATCTAAATAATTATGTGCACATGCAGCCAATAATGCAGTTACATTTGATAACATTCGTGGACATAATGTTCTCACAAAATTCCATCACAGTGCGTGATGGGTTTAGTAGTTAGATCCATGTTCAGGGTTTAGGAGCTCTGTCCATGCCCCGGGTCATGTCAGTGGGGCGGGGACCACCGAGAGGCTCCTCCCTCCTCCAGGCTGCCGTCACCGGGCTGCTGGACCGGAGCGACTCGGCAGCAACAACCCGCCGCTGGCTGCTCACCGACTTGAGTGCAGACCCGGTGCAGCCTTCCGCCGTCTCTCACCGTCATTTTTTTCGGTTAACATCATGGCCTCCGACGGCATGGACGAGCGATCTCCGCTGCTGTCGGGTCCCAACTCCGAGAACGCGACCCCCATTGCTCCCCCGTACCTGCAGGATTCAAGTCCCCGAGGTAAACACACGACATGTACACAGCGTGAATGCTGAATCATATTTGGGCGTATCGAGTTTGCGTAAATAAAAACTGCAGCAGTGCAATGCAAGGCAAGGGCACTCCATCGACAGCTGAGAAAAAGGTGGAGCTAGCACTGTGAGAACTGGAGCAGTGGGTTAGGGAAGAGGGGCCTACAATAACAGCAAGCTATGTTTTTACTGCAGAAATACTCACATCACGATTCACTGGGGCCTGTAACGTTTTGGGTCTTAACCGAAAAAATCTGAGTCATGATGTGGCTCTGTGAGTTCTGAGTGGATGTGGGCTTTATGTTGTTGATGGACGGGGGGAGGAATGACCCACTGCAGAATGCAGCCTAGCAGCCTTTTGTCCCAGCTGCAAATCAACAAAAAGCCCAGATGTGTCATTCTTGGAGGCACAACACCCACTGCACGGCATGATTTAAATGTCATTTTGATAAATCTAGCTGTCAGTTTGCTCATTTGCATGGAGACTGGATTGTAAACAGATAATATTTGCCTTGATCTGAGAAAGACTGTTTGATTCTAAAATTGCATCTTGACTACAGTACAGACCATGTGCATGTTCAACCAGGACACCGACAAAGTGTCCACTTTTTGCTTAGTAAACAGCTGAATGTAGGTTACAGCACCATAATGCATGCAAGGCTCAAAGAGAGTAACAGCTCATCAATCTTCACTCCACTTAGTCTAGAAAGCCTTGGTCAGGACTGGGCTCTCAACTGATTTTAGTCTGATTCTGAATTGAAGGGTTAGGGTTGAAACATAAGACATACATGATGACATGCTATTTATTTTTGCTGAAGGATTTTCTTGATAAAAGTTCCCTAATTCTTATAAATACATCCATATTTGACTCTCATATCAAAAGATTATGTTTTGTTTTACGTAAATTCACCTCCAGACACTGTGAACAAACAACATGTCTTTGCTTTGGCACAACACATGGTTTTTCTTGCTACAAATGAATGGATTAATTGAACGTGTAATACTCTTTGCTGGACATTTCAAGACTATCCGCTTATATCAAGCAAACACAATGATGTTGAAAAATGAACATCCTAATCTTGCAGATTCATATTTCACCACCGGATTATTCATAAAGACTTTAATGCTGGACTGTAACCGTTGAACTCAGCGCCTGTTTGAATGTTACAGCACTGACTGAGCAAAAGGCTAAATGAATGTCAGTATATTTCATGGCCTAGTTTCTGCTCATTTCCTCTTTACAGTCTGGATTATGGCTAATTCTGCTTTCACTGGGTCTGCTGGAGTTCATTCCTCTATCAGACTATTTGTAAACTAAATTAATTAGTCGAAGAAGCCAAAACTGAGCTTGTCACTGAAACAATGACTCAGATGTTACTTTGACTAATAAGCTTATAAGATGCGAAGAAACACAGTGCATTTAAGACGTGATGAGGAGTTAGTAAAATGTGATATTTATGAAAGTGACTGCAATCTCTGCTGTATTGACTTCCTGAATTTCTTCACATTCTTACACTGAAGAAGTATAAGGGCTTTACCTGATGAACAGTTGTCCACCATCAGTGGTTAGTCTCTGTATCAGAGATCCACTGTTTGCTGTGCTCACAGTGTGGTGGTGGTGGAGGTGAGAAGCGAGAGGCGGCCGGAGACCAATGACCTTGGCTGCGTCTGAATGGTTAGATCGACATTGAGCTTGATTAGTTGCCTCCTGCTTGACGTTTTTTTGGTTTGAATGGCAGATTAAATGTAGTGCAAAAGGCAGTAGCATTGACAGTATTAAGGGGATCCTTCATCTTAACTTTCACTCCAAGGCAATGCTTTTCTGACATAGATACAATATGTTAAAATGCAAACTTGATCCAATGTTTTAAACCAGAGATGGTAGAAAAGTATTTTTGCAAAGTTATTCTAAGGTGGAATCAACAATCAGTAACATTTATTTACAGATTGTGAAGTGCTGGGGATCCAGTGTAACTATGAAGAATGAGTCTGGTGATCTTTTAGATTTTTATTGTCAACAAATCCTGTGAACGGACCAAAACCAACAATTCATTGATTTCAAAGAGTTTTGTTTGTTTAGCTAGAACCGTATTTGTCCTACTTATTCTGTGCCATATAGCTCCATTGTTGGACACACATTACTGACTTATTTCTTTTATTACATTGTTCTTTTTTCAGTCAGGGGTTTACTATATATTATAATGCATGAAAAAAAACAGTATAAAGGTTAACATAATACAAATTGGTATTATTATGAATACAATTAAGTTTTATGGCGTCATCTACATCACGATAACAAATATACATATATATATATATATTGTATACTGTATATATTATATGTATAATTCTGCAACTAGTCCCAAACAAATACACATTTATCCCTGTTTGAGAACCATTTGCTAGAAACTACAGTGCTGTTAAAGGAATCTCAGTGATATGAGTCTTTAGTAGGAACTGATGGGCTGAGTGAGACATAAAGTACTGTGAAGGACACATTCCTTATTTGTTTTAAACTTTATGGGATTTGTATAAAACAATATAGAGCCTTATCCGTTGACCTTAAAGAGATTTTTTTCATGTCACATGAACAAAAGCAAGTAATCGTATCTGATTTATTGCCGACTTTTAGCATACATCTGGTTAAGGCAGAATTTCCTTTGGTGATAAGATCCATACTTAATGTACAATCTTCCTGAAATAAAATGAGCACTGCAATCTTATTAGTGGAACTTTTGTGTATTAATGTGCACAAACATTGTCCAAGGGCTTTGAAAAATGTCCCAGTACGAAGTGTAATAAGAATATGCAACATACAGAGATATAGAAACAGAAAACACATCAGCTTGAGTCTGCGCACTGGCTTCGAAGGGAGTGATTCTCCACTTTGAACAACACGTGTGTCAGTGATGGCCCCAGCTGGCAGGATGTGTTGGCGGCTGTATGTTGTTGTGCTGCTGGTTGTAGTGAAGCGCCTTCTCATCTTACTTCTGGCTCTGAGGACAGCCGGTGAAACCTATAGCTGATAGATTCAGTTTCAGACCTGCATTAGGACGCCTTCACAGTAAGGGGAGAGAAGCGAGATGAGACACGCCTCTTCTCAGAGTGAGGCAGAGAGAAGTGCTGAATGTGCTCAAAGCCAGGTTTAGGATTTTATTTTATAATGTTATAGAATTATTTATGCTAAGAGAGTACAGTCTGCATTGCACTTCCGGTGCACTGTTGGTATATTTAGGATTAACTCTGCTTGGGAGAAAAGGGGTCACTATGTGCTGCCGGTGGACAGTGTTTGGCTGGCTTTGGTTGTATTTCTAGTGACGTTTACCCGATTGTAGAAGGGATGTCCCATCTGTCCCTGTGGTGTCCACTGTTCAGTGTCTCAGAATCTCACAGCCAACCTCATTTACCTGTTGACTTGTCCCATTATCTCATTCAGAGTGAAGGAAATGGGTCATTGGTTATATTAGAGGCCTCCTTTGTGTTTGGTCGGTAGACTTGGCTATGTCTACATCGATAATTATTTCCATTATTGATTAAACTGTTGATAATTTTTTTAATCAATTCAATAATTGTGTTGAGTATAAAATGGCAGACATGACAGAAACACTAAACCAAGATTGGCAAATTGGAATGTTCTGAAAAAAGAGTTCAATACCCTTAAGTGTTCAGCAATTAATTTTCATAGAAGACAAGAAAAACAAAAGCTTTTTGCATCTGAGGCTCTAATCTAGGGATTTTTCTGACATTTTTGTTTGAAAGAGACTTGACAGGTGAAAGATAATCAGAATCCCATCACCTCCAGAGCTGTGCAGTAAATCTGGACTTTAGGTACAAATTCAACAAATGTAAGTAGATTGAATAACTGCAGACACACATTTTTAAGTATCACGCTGATTGTAAAGTAAGCTTGAATACTACAATAGTAGTAAAGGTACTGACTGGTGCAAAACTATGCATTTAGTGTATTAAAACCCAGAAAAACACGTGGAATGCAGACTAACAACAAAAGGTTGATGTGGGATTAAACAGTGCTACTGTAGTTATTTGTTAGTTCACAGTAGTCCTTTCAGACTGTAGGAGAACATTTTTAAGTCTGGACATTTAATCATGTTGATTACACGTATGGACCATGAACACCTAACATAGCACTGGCTTTTCTTTCTAAGCCAAACCAGTAAGGAGCTTGTTAGCCTCATTAGCAGAGACATTTAATTTAACTGATAAAACACCATTTACTAGCCTATAAGGCCCAATGACAATGAAATATGGCTGATGGTACATTTTAACATGTTTCTTTACACGTTACATTTTAAGACACGAAGTATTAATTCCCATCCATATAAATTGCACTATCTATTGCTTTAAAAATCACTAAAATGGTCGTGTACAACAGCTTCATTGATTCTCAAAAGGCCACAGCCTCACAATAAGAAGACCAGCTTTAATGTTATAGTCACTTTGTCTGCAGCTTGGTAGAGAGTGAGTTTTACATCCACAACTTCTTTATATAAAAGGGCCCATTGTTACTTTCTTAAACATACTGGGTGGTGCTCGGCCCTTGACAAAGAGAAGAGTCACATGTTGAGCAATCATTGTCAAACAAACCTGTCGTGGGTTTACATACAGCGTGTTCCCTGCTGCCTACCATACACTTAGTTTAATAGTTACTAATAGTTGAATAGTAGATATTGAGAGGCAAATCATTTAAAACAATTTTTTTAACTTATAGACAACAGCCTATACGTTATGTTGGGAGGCAAAAGGTGTTTTTATTTGCAATTTATATTGTAATATAAATTATTAGCTTATTATGAAATTAGCTAAAGATAAATTATCCAAATCTATTATTCTGAACAGTAAAAAAGCAAATCACGTATTTTAGAAGCTAGGGCCTTTTAAGGGTATTTCAACTATCAATTTAGATGTTCAAACATAGTTCATTTTCTTTTGATCTTCTAATTGATTAATGGTCCAGCTTTATATAAATTTTTTTTGACTTTTGGAGAGCATTGTCTTTGTGTTGTCTTGTATGAGATCAGAGAGTCTCTCACTAAGATTCTAACTTTGTTTTTTGGTTTGTCAAACTGTCATAAGAAATAAGATTTAGTTGTGTGTTATCAACATACTCCATGGGCCGGTTATTTCCAAATATTACTCATTCTACACATTGTAAAGTCTAATGTCATGTCTCATGTAATGTCTGAAATCCTAATGATCCCGGTCCACAATATACAGTATCACATGTGTTGAGTTTGAAGGTTTATTCTAGTGAGTGGCAGTTGCCAAAATCTAAAGGGTGAATTTCTAGATCTTCACACAGCTTTCATTTGCATCTTGTGTCCTTTATCAACCTAACCCATATTTTGAATGTAGTCATTGTGTAAATCTAACCTCCTGCGATAATGTCTGTTTGTTGATTGAAGTTGTATCGATGCATGCGATTAACAGCTGGCCGTGTGTTGTGTGCTTTGCCCTTCTCCTCCTCTTCTCAAAGCCGAACTACCTCCTCCCTACACAGCCATCGCCAGCCCGGACGCCGGCGGTGTTCCCGTCATCAACTGCCGCATCTGCCAGTCCCTCATCAACCTGGATGGAAAGCTGCATCAGCACGTGGTCAAGTGCACGGTCTGCAACGAAGCTACAGTAAGTGGAGGCCATCGAGTGCGGTGACAGCTTTAATGATTGTTGGTGTTGAGTCGTTACAGTTCATCTGTCAGGTCGAATAAAGACATTAAGTCTTCAGTTTTATTTGAGCTGCTTATCGCTGCTCTCCTCTCCTCACCATTACAATCCATTTACTGTTTATCTCTTCTGAAATGGAATCACTCAAAGTATCATTTTGCGTGGTTGACAATTACATATATTAAAAAAGAAACAATTTGCCTAGGATGCCCTTTTCTTATCTTGACAATGTCCTGCTTACTGATGTTGATGTAGACATCTTCACATCGATCAGTCAGTGCAGTGATAGGTGCAAAATCTGACTTGATTGAGTCTGGCTGAGAGCTTTAATGGAGCTGTCAGTGGAGGCAGAGAGGAGGATGAACGGCTGTTATTACTACCACATTTCCACTGGCTGATATTTGTGGTGCTTATACATCAACCCACCCGTATGGTATTCTATTACCCTGGAATAAAACAGTACACAATAAATACTGATTGGCTTCATTCAATTCAGCTCAGGTTCACCACACACTGCAGAAATACATCTAGAGCTGAAGATGCATTTATTTTGTAAGCCTTTTTTTTTTATAACCCTGATTTAAATCCGGCCAAATGTGTCCATGGCGTTTGAGTATGCTAATTCATTTAGGTATGTTTTGTCCTTTTTTCACATGAAAATCCCTGGTTCGGATACATGAGTAAACTTTATTATAGTAATACAAGTAACACTTTGTGCCATTGGACAGCACAATGTAGAGTATGTGAACACAAACACCACAGAAAATTGAATACAGAGGTTTTAGAAAAAACACTGATATACAGTATGTCTTACGGGATCATATTGGCATTTGAAGACAACGGGCAAACCTATAGAATTGATAGGTTAAAAGCAAAGCTATTGATTTTGCAGAAATGTACAACTTTGAGGGTCTCTTTTGTTTTCACATCAGTGTTTTTAAACTGTTATCCTGTTTTATTGCCTTGTTTTTGTGTTTTATACTAAACTGATTTTGATACTTTTCCTTCCAGCCCATCAAGAACCCCCCAACAGGGAAGAAATATGTGAGGTGTCCCTGTAACTGCCTGCTCATCTGTAAAGACACGTCCAGGAGGATAGGATGTCCTCGACCAAACTGGTAGGCAGCATTCAGTCAACTTCAGTCAAAGTTAAATATGATGTTCGGACACAGTGTTGGCCCCGGGTACGTTTTAAGTTTTATAAAGGCAAATCAAGACACGGTAATCCAAAGAGCTTTCAACAGACATTAAGAGCATTTAGACAAAAATGGCATTACAAATCCCTTTTGGATTGGTTGTAATCACAAGCTTGTCTTTCCCCCTGTTCCTCCGACAGCAGACGCATCATCAACCTGAGCCCGATGGTCATCCCGGAGGAGCAGCCCGCCCAGCCGGCGCTGCCCGTCCAGCCCGAGGGGATGAGGGTGATCTGCGGTCACTGTGGCCACACCTTTCTTGTACGTACCCGCCAACACAATCTAATCAATCGCAGTTTTGTTCTGGTGGAATAGTGTTACTTCATTGTTGTTTAATCTTCAGAGCCAAACCACAGTGTATTCAGTATTTGGGGAGGGGAATAGGGGATTCTCTTAACGTGTGTTGTGGCGTCTGTAGGGCAGTGAGGACGCCGCCACCTCCCAGCCAATGTCTAGCCTCCCCAGCGACGGCTCTCCTCCAGTACAACAACAGGTTGAGAAAGCTGGTCATACTGGAGGACATTTTAACAACAGCCTAACCTGCTCCAGTTCAATCAGCAGCCGTTTTACACCGATCTAATAAGACTTATGAACATCTGGCTTTAAAGAAATTGAACGGTTGAATTTGAGTTTACGGTCACAGAATTGGATTAAATCAACATAATTTAGCCTTATTCCTCCTCTGAAGCCAGATGTCAAAAGTCACATGTTATACTTGTGTGAATAATAGGATCTCAAATGATGCTGATCTGTGATGGGATGAACATTTCCCTAATACTACTTCTTAAAACTCTAATAGTTGAGACAACTAATATAATATTATAATAATTATAGATGATAATTTAGTCAACCTGCTGATATTTTCTCTTAAAAAGATTTATAAAGTTGCAAACCATCCTAACTGATCATGTAAAATCATTCCCAGCAGGTCTTGTGTTGATTCTTCTAAAAGTAGAGTCGGATTATAGTGTCTTTGCATTTCTGTGTTCTTCTGTGCCTGTTTGGATGCTCCTGTAATGCTTTTTTCCTTCTGTTTCCTCACAGTGGATGGAGCTTCGGTTTAACACGCTAGCCAAGTGTCCCCACTGCAAAAAAATGTGAGTCGATCAAACCTTTATTTCACTCAAAGGATGAAATTATAATCACAGAAATTGTTTAACTTTTTGAACGATTATTTCCTGTTGGAGGCAGCTGGTGGTTTTCGTTTCATTTATTGATATCATGAGTCATTTACTGTAGCAGATTTAAAAAATGTTAAAGACTGACTTAAATAGTTTGTGTCATAGTTAGAATGTACCTTTTAACAAATGTAAAAGCAGACTTGGATGTTCACTATGGAGTTGAAAGAAGTGTCAAGAATATGCATTTTAGTTATGATATTTTACACAAATGAATGGAAGCCAATGGCTTGAAAATCAAATCAGATATTCTCTCAAACAGTAAACATGGTTTTTAAAATGGTTCAATTCTAATGTTGGTTTAAATTCTTTGAAGAAAATGGGATCCAAATGCAACATTACACGTATGCGCAAAATGCATCTGTTGTGTATGTTTGTGTTTTTTAGTATGATACAACTTGGATTTAAATGCATTTAACTTTCAACCCTCATTGCTGGAGAAGTATCCAGGCTCTCACTTTATGGAAGCCAAGCTTTATAGGTCTTGAATTGTAGTTGTTGGAAGGAGAGGGGAGGGGATGAAGGCTAATCCAGACGTGTGAAGTCTGGCCCTTAGTAGGTGTAATGTTGATGGGGGGGAGGGTCACAGAGTAACAAGGCAGTGGGAGACGGGAGTCAACAGGTGTGTCTGAAAGTGAGGATATGGACTGGCTGAGACAACAAATAAGCTGCAGTATTTCCTCTATCTCTGTGTCTTAGTTCTCCATCTCTTTTTCTGTTCCTCTTTTACGCTCTTTTGCCATCTTTCCTAGAGTTATATTTGAGATTTTGACAACATCTCTCCAGTCTTTTTCTCTGTTCATACGTTCCTATCTTTATCTCCGTAGTATGAGTTGCTTGTGTAATGCACGTGCAAATTCAAAAGTCATTAAATATATTGCTGCGGTGAGGAAGCAGCAATTGTCAGAGAGACTTCAACATGAACTTGAAGTTTCTGTGTCCTCTCCCAGTGGCCCCTTACCGGAAACACTACTCAGTTAAAAGCCATGAGTATTGATGAGGTGTATTTTATTAAATCAACTTTGATGAGCAAAACAGTCAATAGACGTTGTATTCCGCCTATAATCATTTTAATTATTTATTTTAGAGACCTTAACAGTATGTCTTTCTTTAGCAATCATTTTTGGGTTTCCATTTCTATTGTTTACCTCAGTGTCTGTTTCCATTTTCTTTGCTCTCTATCTATCTCTTTCTCCTGTATGTTCTCTTACTCTTTCCCTTCAATCTCCTTTACTGCATTGTAACAGAAGAAGTCATGAGTCATGTGAAGATTTAGCTTTAATGCTTATAAGGAAATCCCCAGACCACAGAGTGATGAACTTTTGATAAAATGAGATCGTCTGATTAAGTGTTCAATTTCATAGCTTATATTTTAAAACCTTCTTTGAAAAATGGTTTGCTGCACAGCTCAAATAAATGAGATGGTCAGGTGTTTAAAGAAGGAGTAGTAGAAATCAGGTGATCAGGCTCCCCCTTAAGCCATCTGAACACCAACTATTCCTGAAGAATGCTTGAGTCCCCTCACATGAGAGGCATGTGAGAGCAGAGAGGGGGAAGAAAGTAAAGAAATGTTTGAAGCAAAATGAAAAAGAAACTGATGCCAGCCTGGTGCTTGATTTGTTCATGTGGTTTTATGGAGTCAGGATGTTGAGAGCTGACATGTGACCGGCCTCCAGCGCTCTCATGTGGAATCTACAACGAGAAAGACAGATTTTTTCTCTGAGAAATTTGATAGAATAATGCTAAGAATTTAAACTGTACCTGAAATGTTACCAATGGTCTGTAAAGCCATCCCCATGTTGTTTCTCAGAGGAACATACACAACATAAAACTGTATAAAATATATTCAGAATTTCTTTCTGCCCTCTGACGACACACTGACCATTTTTCTCCCCCTCAATGTCTCCCTGCAGATCCTCTGTCGGCAGTGCGCTCCCTAGGAGGCGTTGTTGTGCTTATATAACTGTAGGAATGATCTGCATTTTCATCGGAGTGGGTTTAACGGTAAGTGCTGCCTTTGTCTAGTTTGTGCTGTTTGAAAAGCACAAGTTAAGGTTCATAAACAGCATGTGGTGTTTTGCAATGAAGGCATTCAGCAGGAAATATCAAACAGGGAGGATAGTTACAAACAAAGGAGCAACACAACAAGTCTAATTTCTTTACAGTTTCCATTTCATGTGTCCGATTCATTCACCAAATTAATTTACTACTGTGGACAAATATTAATTGGATTTTAGGATTATATTCTATTTTATTTGAGCCTCTTGGATTTCTACAATAACTTCCAGATCATGTGACCTAATGATTCCATAATGAATGCGTCATTTTATAACAGCATTAGACAAGTGGGACACACCTCTCTTTATTGGATTTTTTGTTCTTTTTCAAATGAATTTTGATAATAGGAACTGTTTTTAGAACTGTTTTTATTCAATAGCTTCCATATCATCTGACATAATTACTTTAAATCAATGCGAAATTGTATAACTAGACTTAACAAATACGACACACCTCTTTATAACTGAACGTGCTATTTTATATGAAGATTCAGCAGTTTACAATTGAAGATTCGAAAAAAATGTCAATAGCTTCCTATCATGTAACCCATTGACTCCAAATCAAAGCAGCTTTGTATTACGCACACTGGACGAGTAAAACACACCTCTTTTTGATATTATAATTTATCCTGCTTTAACCAGTGCACTTCTCTTTGAATTAGTTGTTTTGTATGATGTGCAATTTAATCAAATATAAGAGACTGAGGTTTGACTGTAACAATCCCTCTTTCTTCTCCTCCTCTTCACTAACAGGTTGGTACTAGGGGCTTTGCGAGCCGCTACAATGCCACCTACGTGTCCTGGGCCTTCGCCTACCTGCTGGGTCTCATCTGTCTGATACGAGCCTGCTACTGGGGCGCCATCAAAGTCAGCTACCCCGAGAACAGCTTCGCCTAGAGCGGCACGGCTGGAAGAACAAACCCCACTTTTATTTTTGTTTATGTTGTTCAGATTTCTAACCGGTCATGTTCAGCGGGGGATGATGTCTGCAGAGCGTCTGGACAGAAGTGTGTAGATGGTACTGTGTGTTTGAAGATGTGTATGGTGTTGGAGATGTGTTTCCGTCTGTTGGGGTCTGGGATGTTTTAGAGGGTTTGGACTCGATGAACGGACAAAACGTATGTTCTCCTACTCGTCCACAAAGACTCAAATCCTGCCCAGGTTTTTTGCGAAAATCCACAATCATGAACAAAAAAGAAACTGTGTTTTTTCCTGATGAATGCCAAACATTTGATTTGAAAATGATTGTTTAGCAAACTGGTTGGATTTGGTCTTTCTGGACCGTTTTCTTCTTCTGTTTTCTTTTTCAGCCCTGGTTTTCTTTTGTTACTGACCAGACCAAAATAAGCCGACCTCCTGAGAACAGTTTGCCCATTGCACTACGATTATATGCAATTGTACGTGTTGTTTTGCTGCTAGTTCATAACTCCATCTACAGAAAGCTGCATACCCATACTGTCCTGTAACCATTTACCTAGCTTGTGTACACTGACATAGGATCACTGTATGATTTTAACCCTGACAAAATGATCAATTTTAATATGAAATCCTTAAAAACCTATGTGCTGCCCAGTATTGGTCAAGAAGAGTAACAGATCAACAGGAGGTTGTTTTTTTATATCATAGTGTTAATTTTCTGTCCATGCAGCTTTTAACTCACTTGGCACCAACCCTTTTATTGGAGTTCGGCGTACTTCATTGCACTTTCGTTGCCTTCTCGATAATGAAAAATGATCCCATAAATGGAGACTCATGTTTGCATGTTGACTTGTTTATGCTCCGTCATTGATTTGTTTTTCAGTTACCGGAGAAGTAGCTGAAGCGTAGGATGTCTTTGCTTTGTCTGCCTGTGAGTTAGAATGTAAACCCTCCTCTTCCTCCCTCTTCCTCCCTGCGCTTTATAACTGCCGCTCTCTGACCTCTGGTGACCTCTGTGCTGGCTGGCATCACTTTAGGCTAACTCAGCATCCTGTCTCTCGACCTTGACCAGTGGGCACTGCTCAGATTTCTAACCTTGTTTTGAATGTGATGATGATGATGATGTTGATGATGATGAAGCAGAACAAAAATGTTTAAAACATGTCTTTGTATATAGTTCAAATTCAGTACTTGGTAAACTGTAGTGAAAGGTGAAAGGAGACGATGGCTCTTGGGTCTTTTTAAAAATGATAATTTATCAATAAAATGCAAAAACTGCCTGTATTGTTCTGTGTGATCATTGGCTCTGATTCTTTGGTAATTTACAGTCCCTCCAAAGACCCACAAAGTTCAAACACATTGGATGAAGTCACTTTTACAAACTTGTCATTTATAAAAGTGTTTTCAATTACAATTCAGGTATATTTTTTGTACTTCTTTACTCTTACTTTACATTAGGTTTGCCTGACCGTTATAGCCATTTTCCAGGTTAAAATGATCTCAATCAAATGGGATTCATTAATATAGACTAAACCATCTTTCTATCTAAACACTTCCCTCTTGGGATTTTAAATGATCTGTAATCTGACTCCTGCTTCTTTGTACTCATTTCTCTGTTGTTGCGATGAACAACGTTGATCACAGTTAATCTAATCAAAAAAACGAGAAACCAATTTGTAACTGTAAATAATTAATTTCTGTTTAAATATTTTATAAGGCAATAGAGTACACACAGTCTTAGTGATGATGACTGTGTCTCACATAATACAATTATTCCAATCCATTTCCTTTTTTATTTTATCGCAGGCCCTATAGGAGTAATAACCATCAGTTACACAGACTGAGACCGTACATTAAACACAGGTGCTTCGTTTTCTGATAATAACTTCAGCAACCAGTCAACTGGTTGAGCATCCGTAGCTCACACACACAGGGGGTTTCACCTATGTTGCCTAATGAGAGTTCTTCTTTGGACTATGTGGGCAATTACTGACTGTATCTGATCGAGTGGCACAACTCACCCTTTCATTAATCTATAGGGTGTGTAATCAGGAGCTGTACTTCAATCTGTCCTCATCTCTAATCAACCTGATCATCGATCACACCTGTGTGGTTCAAGCATCTAGCTGGTGTCTAAGATAATTTCAGATTTGATGTAATTACCGGGTTTATAATAAAATGAAGTATATTGACAAACATGGTTTTCAAAACATTTAGTCAAACTTAATGTCTGTCATAATTCCTGCTCAATTGAAGAGCCACCACCATTCACAGCAGCATTACAGCTGCAGTACTGCTGTCTGTCCACATGGTGGTGACATTAGCAAACATTAGATAAAGCAGTGAGGCTTTAAGCGTGTGTGCCATGGTCTTTATCCATACTGAAGATATCAGGAGGCACAAAGGAGCAGACCAACAAGGACATGTTGTCAACCTGTTGATACATTGAAATACATTTTTCCAGACACTTTGACTTCAGGTTCCTTCCTGGGGAATTCTTTAACGGCTAACATTCATGAAAGGCTCTTCTATAATTCCTCCTCCTTTTTTACAGTTTTTTTTTATTTCTATCCTTGGCTATTGATTTAACATAATTATATATTTTACTGTTTGGATTAGTAATTAAATATCCCTGGCTTTAAATTTCGCTTTTGATTAACATAGAATCCAAACATTTGCAATGTTTTTTTTCTAGATATCGTGTTAGCAGAAAAATAGACAAACAAACGTGATACACAACAAAATATCTTCTTTATTTATGACCAAGGGATATTTATCTGGTTTGACACATTGATTACAGACACAACAGAAACATGTTTTAATGAGCTCCCTGGAGCTGCTACACATGATACAATTCTCTCTCTCTCTCTCTCTCTCTCACTCTCACTCTCACTCTCTCTACACACACACACACACACACACACACACACACACACACACACACACACACACACACACACACACAGCTTCAGCTCCAATGATCTACCCTGGGCTGCAGATTGTGTCACGTCAAACACAGTGATGATGTCAGATCAGCTGACGGGTCGTCGTCGTTTCTTTCAGGATGTCAAAGCATCGTCTAGGTATTTAAACAAACACACACGCATGGACTATTTCAGACTACCACCTACAACTATGAAGGAACATAAAGGTCATAAATACTATAACTTCACGAGTTACTGTGTGTGTGTGTGTGTGTGTGTGTGTGTGTGTGTGTGTGTGTGTGTGTGTGTGTGTGTGCTCCTGGTCTTCCTTATGTGTTGGCAGATTTTTCCCATCAGTTAGGACTATAAAGGTTCCTCATCCATCTTCAGTTGTTGTTGTTGAGGACCCACCACGAGGCTGGAGGAGTAGAAGCAGGATTTTAATGAGACACTGAACATGCTATCCTCTGCAAACTGTGTATTTTGTGTATTTGTGTGTCCGTGAGTGTATGTCATGACAAATATGTTCAGCTTTGCCCTCTGTGCTGCTCGTGGCTGGTTATAATGTGAAGCGGGTAATGATGCTTGTTAGACAGAATTAGGATCAATTTGATGTAATGATGCAGGAGAAATAACACCACATATCAACAACAACTGAGAATGGCCTTCTAATGGTCTGATATCATTTGAGAATCCAAGCACATCTCATGGCATTTCCCTATAGAGTTTCTCAGTTTAGATGGAGAATGACAAACGTTAGATTGTAGCTTAAAGTAATATAACTTGCTCTTGGTAACTTTAAGTTATATAAACACATTTATCTTTTTAATTAACTAATGAACATAATCACAAAGAAACCCTTAAGCGGGAACGCTTTACCAAGAAAAGTACTTCATTTTTATTTTCTGTTCTTTTTTTTTATTGTATACTTTGGTTAAACTGCTCCCAAGGTAAATAATAAACCATTAAGCTCAATATCTATCCAAATCATACATTGTTTATCTGCTTATTGAAGCATTTCATCGAAGCACATTTAACAGACGTAATACTCAAATCAATCTCGAAGCACAACCTTTTGGTTTATTTGAAAACCTTTTCATCCTGACTGGAAAAAAAGACTTCAAAATGACGCTCTAATGTCTTTGAGGATCATTTGTCTGCACTGCTTGTCTTGTGATTGATGATAGACGTCATGTACCAAAGGGCACCTGAGGCTGAAGAGTTTACCCTTTAAAGTGTAAGACCAGTCAGGTGAATATTATCTTGATCTTGTTGGATGTGATGTGTTTGAGTGAAGCCAGCGGAGAATCAGCAGGAGCTTTAATGAATGCTCTTACCAGGAACCAACATGGTGCTTAGGCTCTCAGGGGTTTCCAGGAAATCCACGTTGCCCCTCTGGAAGGTCTTACTGTAGTTGGTCTGCAGGTGACTGTGCAGAGGAAACAGACAGACTATCACTCTATCCATAGAGAAGATGCATACAGATGTCTTCAGTAGTTTGTAAATCTACGTACTCATGAAACAATTCTGCTATACAAAAAACTAAAATAAACGATTTATTCTCACGCACATTAAATTGATCTTAAAAAATTAAATTATTGAGGATTTTACTCAGATTTTTACCAACCTTTGAATGTATGAGTAAAACACTTGTAGGTTGTGTGCACTAATCTGCATTTTCTGGCATGTTGGGATGAATTGTAATATTCAACAAAGGGCATTCTAATATATATATATGTTTTCTTTCCTAACATTGAGACATTTAAGTTAATTTTGAATGTTTATTATGTAAATAACAAACTAGACATGGCCCATTAGACTACCTCAGATACAAATATAAAGTCAAGTTTCATGAATTCCTCTCTGCTCCTGCTGCTACTCTAATACTTGTTTTAGTAATTCATTTCATTAAAGCCTCAAATCTTCACTAAACTTCTCTCTGTTTTTCTTTTAGCAGACCACGCTGAACTATTCAGGATGCATATAGTGTGCAGGCGAATACTTACTTCTTCCACACGTTGTTGTGCTCCCAGAATTCATAGAGAATGAAGCGTGATTCATTTGCAAGACGCTGAACTGCGATGCTGCGAAATGCAAAACAGGGGAGAACACAAGTCACGCAATCACTAATTAGTGTGCCACATTATGTCCCCGAGAACTGCCTCTCTGTCTGAAATGTTTCCACGCTCTGACTGCGAGCAGGCAATTTGCATTCTGTGTGGCGTAATTCCTTTATTTATGATTGCAATAAATGTGTGTACAGATAATATCCTATTTAAAATGCTAGATACATTTACTGTTCTGTGAGGACTGTTTATACTTTTTCCTTTTGAAGGCATCTTTTATTCACATGTTGCTCTTTGTAAAGCATTTTTCAAAGACTGTTAAAAATACACACGTCATCATGTCCTAAATCCCTAGTGATACAAAGTGAACAGAGATAATATGAACTGACTGTAGACATCCAGTCTGGGCGCAGGCACAGTCCATGTACTGTCTGAGAGCCAAACGAAACTCCTCCAGCTCGTCCTCCAGCACCGACAGCTGCCTCTGGACTATCAGGATGTGCTGTGTAGACAGAAAGCACACACACACACACACACACACACACACACACACACACACACACACACACACACACACACACACACACACACAAACACACACACACAGTGTGTGATTTACTCTCAGCACCACATTTATTCCCAGTGACACACACCAATTACATATTGATTAATTCACACACTCAGATGTCTGCATGATGGGACATGACACTTAAATTGAATATTTATAAGCATGATATAATTTGTGTTGCTGTGATATGATAATTCTGGTAAAATATTGCAATACTAACTATTGATTTTACAAGTGAATGTGAAATGAATGATTCCGCATGAACTATTGTCTCTTTTATAACAGAATACAAAATCTCTCATCTGCACTCTGTTACTGTCAGACTGTGTTTATGTTTCTGAGACATACATCTGTTTTGGTTAAACAAGCTAAACCTGACTCAGACTGTGTTTGCGATCTAACTCAAATAAAGTTTATTATACGATTATGAAACCAAAAAATAAGAACAATAGGGCCCCTTTAATACTGTATGTGAAATGGCAACTTAACTTAACCTCCCACATTTACTTTTCTTTTTAACTATCTGTAACCTAAACCTCCTTTCATTTGTCACATAATGTAATTCTTTAATCATTTTCCAAAATACTACTGGTATTATTGGTGTTAGGATTCCTTTTTCTGGAAGTAATTTATAAAAAAAGAAACTCAATTTAACAAGCTATGTTCTTCCACCTCACACTGATATCCTCCTGAGTGTGTCTGCTGTGTCGTCAGGGATTCAGAGTCTATCAGCCGTGAAATGAGTGATACTCTATGAAGCTTGAGCACAAATAACAGTCTCCCTTTTCTTTGACATGAGGATGCAGTGGTTACACAGGGAATAAAACACATTTAAAAAACACACATACTGTAAACAAGCACAAGCCTTGAATATGTAGCCAGTATAGGTTTACACCAAGGTACGCACACATGTATGTTGAGTTATTCAAAGTGTTTTACCCATAAATATATGTTTTAGAAAATGCCCAGACATGCTTACTCAAACTCTCTGTCGCTCACACGTACGTCTAATAATGAGTTTTTAAGAGAAATATTAGAGTGCAGAGGGAGTCAGGTTTCAGGCCTCCTGTTGCTATGACAACTGCTGAGTGGTTATTATCAGTACAAATCTCCCATGTGAGAACAGAGACAGGGTCACAGCAGCAGCAACAGAAGAAAAGTCAATTCAAGTCAATGAAAACTAACCGATTTGCTCTCCAACACCTCCTCTTCAGCGGGCTCCAGGCGGATTTCCTGCAGAACAGATAAACATTTATACAATGACCCGATAGTGAGACATTGCGCACGCTATCTAATTGTATTTAACCCTTAATAACCGGCCCCTTGGGAGCAGAATAAATGCATACCATTTTTAAATTAGAATGTTACGTTCGCAAATGATCAGACTGTTTTGAAAGGTACAAATGAAAGGAACCGAGGTGACCATGTCATCATTTTTCTTTTTGTAGTTTCCAAATGTCAGTGCCTGCCCAAGATCCACTACCTTCTACAGGGACAGTGAGAACCAGCTGGGCACAAGAGGTAGAGGTTTGTTGCTCAGAGATTACCTCTAGTATGTGCCTGCACAAATCATCATGTTGTTTTGCTATTCAATTTTAAAAATGTGCTCATTTGCATTTATTGTGGTGGCAGAAATCAGCTCAAATCTATCACCTGCTGGTCAGCAAACAACATGGAAAGAAAGTAATTACCACAAGAGAGCAATCAAATCACTTGTGAAGATAAACAAATATCAGGGAGTTGAGAAGACTGTCAACTGTTCAGATAAAGAGTCATGTTATTGCCTGTGTTTTATATAATATTGTTAAAGTCTTAAAGAAGAATTATCAGCCAGTAATTCACAAGAAAAAAGAGAATAGAAATAAAAAGACAAAATGGCCTCTCTGTGTAGTAAAAGTATATATTTTATTTTTTATTCCCAGATGTATTATGTGTCCAAAAAAGTTATCAAATAATTGACAACAGAAAATCAAACGAATCCAATGAGATTTTATATTTCCATGGGATGTTCAAAACACGCAGATTGTAGCTCTAAGAGTGTGAAAGCAGTCCATATCTCCCGCATACGCTACATATGTGTGTATGTGTTTGTACGTGGGAGGTGTGGTTGAGTTAATTTGTTAATATTGTAAGTTCACTTAATCAGTGTTTATTCTGAGAAAGAAATGTAAAGACCAGATGGCCGTGATAGTGAGAGGAAGAACTGAGATGGAAAGAAGAGGAAGGAGGCAGGAGGAGAAAATAGAAGGATAACCTTTTTCTCTAGACGGTCGATGAGCCTCTGCAGCCTGTTGACCTGGACCATCCACTGGCTGTCTTCTTCATAAACACCTATAGATACAGACAGGAAGCCACTCAGACGGAACAACAATGGTCGAGGGAATGATGCTGCTTACATCAACCGGATTTCAAACTCCTCTTCCTCCATTGATTGTTTCAACCGAACACCTCGAAAATAGTGGCGGCATCCCAGAGGGCATTTCAAGGTTTCCTTTCAAATAACGCAACCCTGAAAGCATGCCATTCAATAAAAAAGCCCTGAGGCATAAAATCAAAGTTTAAAGGGGTGCACACATCTCCTAGCAACCACCACTGGTGTTATAGTGGAAGCTAATGGAAAAAAAACTGTGTGCAAACAATTGCCAATACAAACAATAATGGAGCTGGGAAAATAGAAACACTGGAAAGAATAGCTGTGGTTAAAAGGTCAAGAAGTGAATCTGATGATAGAGACTTCTCATTGATTGTGACAAACAGATTTAAAGAAACATGTATTACATTACATGTCACTTGTTAGACACTTTGACCCAAAGCTACTTAAATACACTCAATAGTGTGGGCAATCCCCACATGCTACAACACTAAAGGTTTGGTCTATTAAAGTCATGACTTGTTTTCTTAGGTCAAAGCTTTGGGACTTTTACATTAAAGTGTGTAGTTGAATAAGAGTTATGTTGGAGTTAATGTCGTTTTGATTCAACACATTTATTTTTTCCTCCGCTAAGAGATGAAACAACAGTGCCAATTCCCTCTAGTTTTCAGACACATTCTCCAGTAGAAGAGGCTGTATTACAAAACTGATAGGGCTGAGCGAGTGCGGTGTGAAAATGGTTGAACAACTTTTCTTACTTTCAGATTTGTATATCCGAAGTAAGCCTTATGGTTTTTGAGTGATGAATTCAGACTAAAGCCACCTGCTGTATTAAGAGTTATTTCTTCATATGCGGGAGCTGAAATGAAATGGCTGTTCGCTGAAGTCCTTGCTATGAGTGTTTTTTTGTTGCTGCTTGTGCTTTGATGTCGGTGTGGTGTGTTTGGACCTTTAACAAATAATTCTGCCTGGACTCATAACTTTAACATTATCAGTAAAACTGAGAGCTGGAATTCTTCGATATGACTTGTGATTCATTATTGGATAACTCACCATCAGTGTACTTCTACTTCACCAAATAATTAATAATACATCATCCACCATAATTGAAGTCAAGTTTTTTTTATAACCCTGACCCTTACGTACCAATCATTCCCTTTTAAATTGAAATGAAATATGTGCTTGCATCACCAGACAAACACACTCACCAATAAATAAACTGCAAAGGTGTATCACAAGACAGGGAGTGATCTTGCTGTAAACTGCATCTCTCGGTATGCATCATGAATTAAATATCTTACTTACAATGAACTATCACACCCGCAGCACACGGTGATTTGAGAGTGAGGTCTTCCATCACCTTTAACCTCTATCTGCAGCAAAGGGGAAGTACCAGAGCATTTTAAGGCTTTATAGCTACACCCAGCAGCACATGAGAACACAACTCTCCACTTCAATCTCCCTCTCTGTCTCACACTCCAGTTTCTCTCTCACACCTTCACGACCTCCCTCCCCCCTCCTGTGCTCGGCTCTCTGTCCTGTGGAGACACACTGACTCTGACCGAGCAGCTCTTTTAACCTCCGGCAGCTACAAGACCACACCACTCAGGAGTGTAGAGCTTCAATATTAAACAGGATGTACTGATTATTTATTCATACAAACTCAGCTTTAGACAGCAGAAAATATGAACCCACCTGAATTGACGAGACTGAGGAGAGGGTTGTTGGGAGACAGGCTGCTGTTCCTCTGGAGCCTCCGATTGGAGCGGCGACCCGACCACTGGATGGACAAAACCTCTGGCTTCAGAGGGCCCTGCCTGGAGTCAACAGAGAGATATTTATCAGGCATCAAACATTTTTAGACACCATTTTTTACATTGTTGCACTTGCATTATAGTTAAAATCTTTACACAAGTAAAGATACTTGTGTTTAAAAATACTCTGGTAAAAGTAGAAGTACTGACTAAACTTCTTTACTCAATTAGAAGTAAAGAAGTATGGGCTTCGAAATGTATTTAAGTAAAAAGTACCCATAACTATCAACTGTTTTAAAGAGTAACTGACTTCGTTTTATATTAATAGAACAATAATGTCATTGTTAGCTAATGAATGTTTCCATGCATGTTTTCCAACATGAGGCCCCACGCAAAGTTATATGATGAGGCCCTCTGTTTCGCGAGCGTCGTCGTCGTCGTCGACGGGGTGCTAGTGGAGCCTCGCAGCGGCGAAACCGTGCCGCGCCACACCAATTGCGCCGCATTTTCGGCTCAGTTGAGGCACCCTCCGCAAGGTGAGGCCCCCTCCGCAAGGTGAGGCCCCATGCAGTCTGCATGATCTGCCTGTAGGGAGGGACGGCCCTGGGCAACATGACAACGTTCTCTTCTTTAGAGAAGACCAGAAAATGATGGTTACACGGATCGTGTTAAAATCAATAGGCACGCAATGACTCTAAATAATAATGATCACGCCACCAAACACAGATTAAAACTAAAGCAACAAGCCTGTTTTGAAAATGTAAGAAGTAGAAAGTACAGGTATTTGTGTTAAAAATGTAAGAAGTAAAAGTTAAAAGTCGTCAGAAAAATAAGTAGTGGAGTAAAGTACTGATACCAGAAAAATGTACTTAAGTACAGTAACGAATAATTTGTAGGCCTACTCCACTACTTCCCACCTCTGAACCACATCACCAATGTGTCCAAACAAAACACTTGACACTTGATTTGGTCTCCGCTGACTCTCTGTTACCGACACAGAGAAGAACCTGAGCAGGAAGTAAACATTGTATGAACTCAAAAGTGAAAATGTAACGGCTCACTTGAAATTTGTCTTTCCTTTTTGTACAGCAATTTAAGATGGCACCAGGTGTCCGAAGCACACAGTTTCATGAATGGATGTTGAAAGTGGTGGAGGTCTGACAGTGACGCTAATGTTAGGAAGAAGGTATGTGCGGCCGCAGGGAGACATCACCTAAGATTTAGTTTTGTGATGTCAAGTGATTCAGTCCTGTATTTTTGAGAAGTCCTAAGGGTGTTGAGAGGATGTAGGTGCGCAGTTGAATGCACATGCACGTTTATATTTCTGTGTGTGTGAGTTTTGCGCAAATAGTCAAGCACAAACATTAAACATTAAAACAGCTATTCAACACAGAAAAACAACCACCAGCCTTTATCACCAAATCCTTATGAGGCCTATTGCTTTGCCCTGTCACCCCAGGTCCGGAGCTTTGTCCTGATGGACTGCAGTAGGTTAGCTTCAGCAGACCTGAGGCGACGGGTGGGGGTGTGTCGTTGGATGAGGTCACAGAGGTAGGGTAGGTATGTAGGCTGTATATTCGTTATATTTAATAAAACCTTAAAGAACATGGCTTTTTTAACACCGTCAAATAACATTGTTCTCTATACTCACCCGGGTGCAAATAGCATCTGCCTACGAATTATTAATCAGTCAAATAATTTTCTCATAGACTTCTATACAATTTTTCAACCATGGCTTTTATCCACACATTTGTATTTAGCACCTTTAGTTTAAGCTAAACAGTACATATCATAAAGAGTAAGTAAACTATTAATCTGTCTAAAACCCAGTCAGCTAATTCAGAATAGTTTTCCCAAGAGGAATGCAGGTTGATTCAGGTGACACCATTTAGTATATTGGTCGTATTAATAATGTTTAAATGCTCATTTCCGAATATGGTAGTCAGGCAGCATAATTATTGCTCCAGTGAAATGAATGCTGTATGGAGGAGGGGGATCGGTGGCTGTGTTGATGTTTTAGTGAGTCATACTATATTCTTGGCTTTGCAGCGGCTTTAATAACTATAATCCCTCTGAGATCAGTGAGCAAAGATCAGCAACCTATGCATCATCAAGTAACTCCAGAAGCCTTTATGCATACTGAGACTGAGTGTCAAAGCCAGAAAGTGATTACTGAAATAATATGAATAATGATGCAAATTAATGATGGATAATAATAATAATCTAGAGGGTAAATAACAACGTATTACATAGAAGAAAGCAATATCACTTCTGAAGTGAACGGCACAACTTATGAATACAAAGCTGCATGTTCAGTTCTGAGTCATACCATGCACCCATTAGTACAAATCAGCTTCTCTTTGTCCTCTTCACACATACAAGAAATGACCACAGAAACCAATTTAGAGCCACCAGAGAAACAGCCCCATCCTCTAGATGTCTGGAGGAACAGAGTGGTTGCATTCAGATGCACGGGGGAATAATTCAAGTGTGTTTGAAAAGGATGCTGGTGGAGAGGCTGCTGCTGTGGGAGCGAGGGACAGTCACACTTGCCAGATGACGTGAGTGGAAAATATAGAGAAAGAAACATTTAGAGGATTTGAGAAAAGAAAAGGAAGTCGCTGTCGGAAGATGTTATCTAAGCCCATCATTTAGTGTAAAAATTGTCATGGTGAGAAAAGGGACACTGAATTATGCCAAAAACATGTCAAAACTGTAAGAAATAGGCAGAAAATCACCACTCGGCTGTGGAAGCTGCTGCTCAAAACAGAGACCGGGGATGTGAAGCAAAAAAAAAAGAGATTGCGTCATCACCCCATTCTTTAAATAGCATATATACCATGAACACTGACTTTACCTGCAGGGAATACACACACACGCGCGCACACACAGACACGCGCACACAGACACGCACAACCTCAGAATTCATAAAACAAGCTCTGTCGGAACAAATATTTATGTTATTTGCACAAAATGTTCCCACCACTTTCATGATTTTTGAAGCATAAATAAAAATGGCCAGAAGTAAAGAGCTAACATTGGGTGTTAGAACTTCACATTACTTCAACCACTAAGCTACAGATGGATACTTATTCGGGACAATGTTTAGGTGTCTTATTCGGCCATTTACTATAGAATCTGCCTTTTTATAACACGTAAAAGCCTCAACTTTCCCGAGGGTTTTTAGCTGACATATTTTATGTCTTAGAACAAAAAAACTGGAAGTGCTAACTCTTTCCCTATAGTTCAACAAATCCTTTTACACATCCAGCAGACAGAGAAACATTAGCATTGATTTGGAGTTTGTGTACATCTGGCTCCTGTAAATCAGATACTATCTCATCTTCCATGTCATTCTGGCTTAGTACCAAGTGAGTTGATATCTTTGTTTGTTGGCTGCCTGCTTTGACAGGAAATGAGAAAGAGATCCCCAAGATGGAACCAAAACAGTAAAGTTGTTGATAGTAAAACCAAAATGAGTCGAAAAATTATGAGAAAGCTCTGCGAAGTTTAGAGGGAAGACAGTGTTGTTAATATCCGCATGGTGGGTTCATTTTAGAATCTCACTTTAATTTACAAGATGAGTTAAAGGTCAACTATTATTATTTTATACATAAACATGAGTCCCCTTTGTGTAAAGAGATGCTGAACATTTCAGGAAAAAAGATTCTCTCTCTTTTTGTCCTGATCCATTTATATAAAAACCTGTCTGAAAATGAGCTGATCAGATTTTGGCCACTTTGTGATGTCATAACGATTTTTTGTCTTGTGTAACCATTAGCCAACCAACCAAGGTAACACCCCNTGAACTTGCACCCGAGATGAGATGCCAAGTATCTGCTTGTACTAGCATCACAGAGCAGCAAACTGAGTTTACATGGATGATTCCTTCTGCACTTTGTTTCTTGAGACAACAGGGCATGTTTGCTTTTTCTTTGAGGGAAATAGTTTTTTTGAAGCTGTTGTTGGCCTGTGGAAAAATGTAATCATAAGAAATGACTCTGCAGATAGAGCCATAAGAAATGAATGCAACTGATTATTTAATGTTTGATGTGTATAATAGGCAATTTAATAGGCAATCATTCAAGCGTTGTTAGTTCCAGGTTTAATATGTGCAATAAGTTCATTTCAATAAGTTTTGCAATAAACATTGAACCAGTCCGGCCCTCGACTAGTACCCATTTTTTTATTTTGGCCCACTGTGTATTTGAGTTTGAGACCCCTGCTCTAAAGAGTTATTCAGGCGATATACACTAGTGCTGCACTTTCATAAAGATTGGGGATTTACAAATAACATGTTGGAAAAAGATTGGTCCAAATTAGGTACAATATAGGCTGAAATGTGCTCATCCTTTAGGTGCCCGGAAGTAATCAAAGACATTTCAAGATAACCCTGACTCATATGATATCATCATGATAAGTAAATCCACCTCTATTTGAAAGTGGAGTTCCCCTGTAAGAAATACTGTTGGGAAAATACTGAATGTACTCTTCTAATATCAAAGTAGCACATAACAAAGGCCCTACGTAGCTGTGTACGTAACAGGATGTGTGATTACCTAGAAGAGCGTCAGGACACACTGTTTTAGGCATATGATAGCTATGTGACCACGATTAACATGATGATTCAGCCTCTATGGAGCTATGTGACAACGATTAACATGATGATTCAGCCTCTATGGAGATAGGCATATGACTGTCATGTTTATTGCTTACGCAGGCCTTAGCTAATATGAACTAATGTCAGAATACTGCTATGAACTGGTATTCTGCATATTGTGACTGTAACGCCTTCTCTTGTATATATAGACATGTCAAGGACACTGTTCTGGGAACTATTTGCACGCAACCTCTGTTTGTGATGACTACTTCCATTCTTGCAAGGATGTATCCTGATATTGAAGACCAAGCCGGTGACGTGTGCTATTTTTCTAACAAATACCATAAAATAGGAACTAGAAAATATAATCATATGAGCAAATATTCCATAGTATTTTGAGCAGGAAAACAATTATTCTCAGACCCAGATGCAAATTTGAATGCACTAATTGAAGGGTAGATATAATTACCCTAATTATATTACATTATTGTGTAGAGTTATGTTTGTGATTGGTGCAAACAGCTATCTGTGTTGGTGGACAACCTGTTGACACATTCTATGGTGAAAATGTTTTTCACTTCAATCAAAGCCACATAATTTCCCCTGTACCGATAATTTCAGTCCAAGGCACAATGTGTCATTTTGGAAATCATGGTTCATTTGTCATCTGTTGTGTTTGTTCAGAAATCTGATGGGAAAAAAATCAAAAAGAATGACATTTTGGAGAGGCGTCATTAGTAATGCCCGGACTGGAGCAGGAGGTGTGAGTGATGTTTTGGATCAAATCAAAGGAGAGGGAACAATGCTCCGTACGACACAGTCTGCTGTTTGCACGGAGCACCTGCTCCAACATTTTGAGCACAGCGACCATTTGTACACTCGACTAACAATGACTGAGATAATGCTAATGGGAGTTAGATTATAAATATATTAATGATTGAATATGATTATGTGTGTGAGAGAAAGAAAGATGGGAAAATAAATATAATTCAGTGCTTTTGGTAATTACTTTGTCTTTAAAAGTACAATGAATAGGACAGACACACACACACTCAAACACATACACACACATTCATTACAGCTTCTTGATTCTTTCCGTGAGAGAGTGGCTCTCCAGAATACTGAGCAGATCATTATATACATTAGGTTTTCTCCCATCTGTCTTTTCCAACAGCACACCAGACCAAAGATTCAACAGTGTGTGCAGAGAATTATTAACTGCAACTCGATAAAAAATACACAAAATCGTTAGTTTCTGCAGAGCTGCATAGAAGAAAACGCGGTATTGTTTGGTCCCCTGACATTATGACTATCACGCACGCAAACACGCACACACACATGCACGCACACACACACACACACGCACGCACGCACACACACACACTCACGCACACACACAAACGCACATTCACTCAGTGACATTCACGACAAAATGGAAAAGGTCAGTCTCCTGTCTGCCATGGAGCACAGGTTACATCCTGTGATCTTTTTGTGTGGGTGTGTGTGTGTGTGTGTGTGTGTGTGTGTGTGTGTGTGTGTGTGTGTGTGTGTGTGTGTGTGTGTGTGTGTGTGTGTGTGTGTGTCTCCCTCACACAGTCTTTTTAAACAGCTTAAGGTCTGCCTGATGTTTTTGCCTTTGCCCTGATCTCTGATCTTTCATCTCTAGTTGTACAAAAGGTAACATTATTTAATTGTTGGAGGCAGTGTAATGCTGCTCAAATAACACTTTAATCAGGACTATAATCCAATAAATTCACCCAGTCTCACAAACCTCACATTTTGTGCTAAATGGCCTTTGAGTCGTGTTTTTGACCACCTGATGAATGTCTGTTAAATATTCAGCTCTGTTTTTGGTCTTCTAACTTCACTCCAACATCTAAACATATATATTGTATGACAATTCTTAGATAGAAATATATTGTGTAATTTTTTTTAAACATAAAAATGCCACTTTATATCATCATGAATAATGCAATACATCTGTTTACTTTACTTGTGTTCCTCTTTTAACCCTTAATAATGTTTACTATCTTGTATATACTGTATATTTATTATATGTTTTTATTCTTGCTATATCTGTTTGTGATGATGAATAACCCGTTAGCATTGCCCCTACTTAAAAATGGGCATATCAAGCTAATGCTAGCATGGTCAGTTGGTAAATTAAGCTACAGTTGGCAGAAACCACCTTCAACTATTTAGAAACAACAAACTCATCAATACAGATGTTTGTTTGGTGCAAGCACAGTGTTTGCTGTAATTATGTTATTGTAGGCCTATCTATTTTTGCTTTAAACTAAAATAAACTGGGACTTGTAAGAACAGTAGCTGATAAAGACCTGAGATCTCCTATGGTTTGGAGTGGAACAATGAGGGAGGTTGTGTATAGAAAGCATGTAAATAGCTTTGGCAGGAATATCTGTGCAAAATTAAACCCCAAGTGTCTCAGCACAGATACATTTACGTGCCTGGCTTTGATTTAGAGGCGCAAACTTGTTCCAGCTCCCCCGCACATGTGCACGGATGTTTGATGACACAAAAGCACACTCACAATCCTTCACCACATCAGCACATACATAAATAAGCTCACATCAATTCTCTCTCCAATGCAAAAAGAGGAGGAAGAACTCACAGATGCACACACACATCCACAGCCTGACATCCACTCATTCACACACAGTTCAACAGAGATGCTGGAGCCTTTTTAATGCAGCATCTGTTCTCCTCCTCGCTAGCCAATAATTGCTAATGGAGAAATGAAGTTCATACATTCCTTCTGTCACTTATTGTTTTATGACAGAACGGGGGGACATACGCGGAGTGTGTGTAGACTATGTTGTAATTTGATTTCAGACTTATTGCCTTGGTCAATATTTCCTCACTTCTGTCCAATTTGTGCAGAGTAATTTGATTCATGTGAGCTTGCAGAGTGCGTGGATGGTAAAAACCGAATTTGTGGGACTGGCTGTTTCCTTTGCACTTCATCACGGCTGAACTAAGACTTTTAAAAGTCCACAGTAAGGTGCAAAGTATTTTTTTCAAACGACATAACCTAACAATACATTTTCATCTGGCGTCTGCCGTTTCTCCGCTTCCTCTCCGTGCTGACTCACTTCCAACTCTCTTCTATTTTCTCTGAGAACAGAACATGATTTGAGGTGCAATTTCATTTTGGCAATAGTTGAGGTCTTTATGAAAGATTGCAAAAAGGATTACAAAACTATCAATGTTTCATTTCCTTTGCAAAAATGAATGCACATGTGTTTCACTACAGTGATGCTGAAGGTCCAACACAAACCTTTCAAGAGAGATCTGCTCTCTCTCTCTTTTAGTTATTTAAAGGAATCTCATTTATAGTAATGGTAACTTCATGTATACGTAAGTGTGTCTCTTGAAATCCTGTTTTATTTGATACAATTTGTTTTGATCTGCGCTCAATGCTGTCTTTCCTAGTTCAATTAGGTGTCATTATCTGCTGTTGCCATTTATCTTTTGACCCACAGTTTGTAGATGTTGAAGTTGGATGTCATATTGTGTTACCTCTCTTTTTGCTAATGAAGAAACACCATCAGCAAATGAACGGGTTGACTCCGACTCTGTGTCTGAAGTAGCCACAGTGAGACGTGTCTGCGTAAGTGCAGATATGAGTGGCCATTTGAGATTCACAACATGTGTCATATGTGTCAGATGAGATACTGCGGAGAAACCGAGGGTGCTGGAAAGAAAAAGAGCCTCTCCCTGCAGAAATAATAAGCCACCTCTCTTTATCATCCTCATCATTTCTCCTCATCATATTTCCTTTCAGTCCTCTTTTATGTCTGACCCTCACCTTCATCTCTGTCTGCTTGCCTTAGTCATCCCTTCCCTCTCCTTTTGGATAATCTAAAAGGTACTCATCTACATCTCTGCAGTAAGATCAGAACGACCTCAAGCTTTTTCCAAATCACGATCAAAAGCAGACTTCCTATGGTAACCTCATCTACGTTGGCTTCGAGCACAAACATAATCATAACATGTTTTGTTCTCGGGGGTTACTGAGTAGCATGAATGAGCCCTGGCTTGTCCTTTTTTGCTCTGTAATGGAAATCTGACTAATGGGAGATCAGAGGAAACAGAGGAGCATGCTGGGAGACATTTGCAGCATGGAGTTTAAGCCTCACTGAGAAAATCAAACATTATCATTATGTGCACTGCATGAGATGTCAGTGTGATGTTTACTTCTTAGCAGTGTGGTTGTGTGTCACAGGGATTTAAATTAGTATGAATGTACAGATATGAGAACGTATTATTAGATCTAAACGGATGCAATTAGCATTTTCTTTTGATTTACACAAACTTAACACACTTTTTTTCCAAATCATATCAAATCAAAACAGATCGAAACATTTAAGATTAACATATATCAAAGTTCACTAATTTACTTGCGTTGTGCACAATGAAGCTTTACTGATGGTGCACTGCTGTTAATTTTAGCCACGGTAGCTAAGGGATGTCAATGCAGATCAGTAAATCCACCACTTTGGTGAGAACTCAAATATCCCAACAAATATTTGATGATATGCCATGAAACATTAAACACACATTCATAGTCATCTGAAACCTAAGGATGACTTTGAAGCCCTTAGTTTTGTTAGAGCCATCACCAATCTTGGCTTTTAGTGAAAAATCTTGACAACTTTTGGACGTTTAAAACTTAAATTCAAACCTCCCATTATATACACAAACACAAGTTACAAATAAATAATTGCCCATTGCAATTCTGACTTATATTTGTCTAGGTTTAAAACCTATTGTGGTGTCTCGTCAATTGTGTTAGTGGTGTTTGTTTTATGTCTGTCATTTCATGTTTAGTCAGGTATGTAATTCCAAGTCTAGTCAGGTTTCTATAGAGTCAGGTTTTCTTGTTACTTCACGTCTTGTCTGTCTATTTTATGTCTGTCATCTCTAGTCAAGTCCCCATGTCTCATGTAATGTCTCGTTTTCCCATTTCCTGTTTTATTTTGTACTTACCTCTTGTGTTTCTTTTCAGGTCCTGTTACTTCCTCACTTTGGGTGTTTTTCCGCCATCGTCAGCGTCTGCCCCGCCCCTGATTGTTTCCACCTGTTCCCAATTCCCTCATGTTTAAATAGTCCTTGTCTCCCTTTGTCTTGTGCCAGTTCGTCTTGTTTCAGTGTGCTTCTATGTCCAGAGACCCAGCGTGAAAACCAGAGAGGAGAGTTTTGTTTGTTTGAAATCAAGAAGTTTTTTTTTTTCCTCGCTCGAGTGATTTTTTGTTAAAACTTTTTTTTTTTTTTTCCTCATTAAAATATGAGTCGTCGCATTTGAGTCCATTATTTTGTACCCCGTTCTAACACCTATACTCTTCTATTAACACTATAGATTTGCCTCTGCTCCATTGACATTTACATAGCTCTTTTTTTAAAACCTTTTTAAAGGTAGACTTTAAATAGAAAGTATGCATTATTATGAGATAAATGCAGGTACCTTATATAACTTTGTATATTTTGTGAGCAGCTTAACTTTCAGTATACATACACGGGGATACGTGCCAATTAAAACAATCGACATTGTATGTCTGGAAGATACTTGATTATAAATTAATATAACTATTATTACTACAGTGACATAAAGAAATTAGAAAAGCAAGTTTATCTTTCATTTGTATCATCATACCTTCTTTGTCTTGTCCATGGCCTTCAGTATGCACATATTCAGGTCTTCTAAGGCACCGAGAACATTCTCATATTCACCGAGGTGCTGGGAGAAATACTCTTCACGCAAGAAAGACACAAAAAAAGAAACATGTTGTGAGTTAAATGGCTAGGACAGGGCTGTAGGTGTTTTGCTGAAGCAGCAGTGACACCTCAGTCATGCAGCCTGTGGGGGTTTGGTCATGTGACATCTTACATGCTTCTTATTTTACGCTGGGAAAAATGTCAAATAGCATTTGTGTCTTTGCTGCTTCTCACTGTGAGGCAACGCAAGAAAAAACTATAACCGTGCAGATTATAACTGATATTTAAAGTTATTATATAGGTGATAAATCAACTTACCACAGAGCTCATCGGTGTCCACATTGCTGCAGAGAGAAATAATGAGAGATATTTTAATAAAGAGAATTCCTCACATGTCAACGTTTCCAAGGTTAACAGAGGTGACATTAATACATTTTCGTCCCTTTAAAAACTGTTTTTTCTCAACAGTCTATGATTTGGTGAATGATTGAATGATGACAAGCGGGACCAAGTCAAACATGAATCATGAATAATTAAATCAATACGTTGCTTTTTGTTGGCTGGTGGTCCAGACAGTGAATATCTCACAGGAAAGCCTTCAGAAATGTTTGTGATGAACGTTCATGCATGAAAGTGTATAAGTAATACACAGAAATAAAGACAATAGCTAAAACAATTGAAATAGTGTCCACAGCTTGATTCAAGAGACACGTTATTCCTTGTTACAGTGAAGGAGGCTGGGGATTTACTCGATCAATCAGACCAAACAGACCGGTGCTAGTGGAGTACTTCAGTAAAGTCGACGGGGGGGGGCTAGTGGAGTACTTGACCACAAAGCGTGAACGTTGTGATCAGCTGTTTTAGCGCAGTTCTCCAGTGAAGGGGGGGGGCAGTCTCCCTCCGCAGCCGGTTGACGTAGTTTTGGCACAATTCCGTTGTACAGACCGACGTTAACAGCAGCCCTGTCTGTGCACACGGAGACCGACTCTGTCGTCCGGTGATCTAACCGCCTTCTGGAAAAGCTTCACAAGTAGGCCTACGCAAATGCGCTTTGTGACACAAATGACAGTCCGCATTTCAGATTGCTGCCGCGCATGCGTACCTGCGTACCAGTTATGCACAACCCTGGTTATAGAGTTCTGCTAGTCCTCTTGTGAAAGTGCAATTAAACACGTTTCCCGCACAAATTAAACTGAATTTAAACTACATGAAATGTCTTTGCTTTTGTATTTATTTGAAGAATAAAGCAACCTGAGAAGAGTTAACAGTGACGGTGCTATATATAGAGTTCATTATCTCAACAGCATAATTAGGTGCACTGCACAAGCAAACCGTATATTATGAGCGCCTTCAGCTGAACTTAAATTGCTACCAGAAAGACCTCACAGCTTATTGACTCATCCGTTGATCAATACAGGATTCAAGTCCCACTTCCTAGCACCTTTACTATCTGTCAGATGAACACAGAGGAAGCCACATGTTTGCTTTGATCCAATTTAAGTTCAGCTCTAGATGCAAATATCATACTGTCTGCTTGTGCATCTAATTATGCTGTTGACATAATGAAACAGTTATATAGTGCCATCATTGTTAACAACTCTTGTTTGTTTGACACATAAATGACAGATACTCTCATAATTCACAAATTCTTTTATGGATAATGAACCGTTGCAATGTACCAATGTAATATCTTATTCTCTTTGACTGCAGACACTTTCAATCAGTGGTGATATTCATTCAATTACATGTAAATACCATAGACTTTTTCTGCCAGGATAATTTTCCTGTGTTTGTTGTAATAATACAAGTTTTGCCCACTAAAGTGCATCAACTGGGAAGTTGGTAAGTGAGTTTTAGTTTCTTGATTCACCTATTAACTTGTTGGTTTGCAACATTATTGCTTCAACATCACCTGAGCAGCATCTCATACAGCAAAATATACCAAGACAATTTCTTCATCCGTCACTGTAGAGAAGATTGGGTTCAATTATGAAATTTAAGCTTGACTGACGTGAACCTAGTGACTCGAGAAAAACAGGAAAATGTAACTTTAGTTGATTCTGTTCCTAGTTAAGTATACTTACTGTACTTTAATTAGTACCATTGGAAAAAAACTATTTTGTGTAGCAATACATTGGAAGCAGTTTCTTTGAGGGGAACAATTCTGCTTTATTTGGTGCATGTAAATGGTCTGCAAAGGCTAAAATCCCCAAATTCCCTCCAGTGGGAGTTTCCTGCCTGTTGGCGTCAGCTGATAGAGATGTTATGATTCTATCTTGTTATGCACAATATTGATTATTCTCTCTGAACTAGCTAAATACATGGGTCTGGGGTAGAGTTCTTCAGAATTGATTGTGGCATCTTTACCGTGTGGTCAACTCGTGGCCCGTGACATGTCTTGTGAATTCTCCTGCCGAAGCTCCAAATAAACCGCCAGTGTTTGCCATCAAAGCTCCAGCTCTCCTCGTGTCTCTCTAAGTCCTGTTTCCAATTGCTTCAGAAGTTTCCCCCACAAGTCTAAGCTGACTTAAAGTTATTATGTTAACACAGAGTGATAACTTTAAGCTGGCTGTGAACTTTTAGTCCTCTTTTATTAACCTTCTAGCTGGCTATGTGTACACACTATTAACATGGACTTATATACAGGATATGAGAAATGAATACAAAATATCAGTTATATTTTTTGTTTTTATTGAATGCAAGTGTTTTATATTTTACTTTCAATTCCACCTGTAAAGTTTATTAAATAAACAATAACAATCTCAAGACTGGTAATTGTCTTAAATAAATGATTTTATAGAGTTAATTCAAAGTGGATCCAAATTCACTTAAATTCTAAACTTTTCAGCGTTAATGTCATCACGGCCTGACATCTCGGTGGAAGTGATGTCCTCAGCAGGAAGGATGTGATATGGCGGACATCATTACATGTCTTGAGCACAGATGTAAGCTATTGAATTATCACAGCCAAGGTCATTGTATTTCCCATCTGTTGGCAAATGGAAGTCAAAGATTAGATACAAAAACATTAAAAGACAGTTCATCTGGACAAAGATTTCGTTTTCAATCAATGTGTCAACAACAACAATAATAATTGTGTACCAGTATGCACCTCCATGCAGTTTTCTCCATTAGCATCGTTTGGTTCCCCAGCACCCCAAGCGGCAAAGGTGAAGGCAGAGCCGTCGCTCCACTTCCAATTGTTCTCCTGCAAAAGGTTTTCAAAAGGCAGAGCTCAAGCTTCTTAGGTATTAAGACAACCAAACTGTACTTGTTCCTGGAGCATAAGTCAAACTGAGCAGGAACTCAGCGTGAGTAAAAGGAGATAACAGCTGTGGTATTAGGAGTGTGGGAAACTAGTGAGTTTACCAAACCAGAGTACAAAAAACGATTTAAGCAAGGTAACCTGATTCATCAATGTGTTCACAAAAGGTTAATCCATGATGTATGTCAATCATTCTCAGTATATGAAAATAGGTGTGGAATCCTCATCCATTTTGCGCTAAAACAAACAAAGCAAGTCACTATTAAACTCAATAGAAAATGCAAACAAACCAGTTTTAAAATGTGGGATTATGCTACCAAACCTTAATCAATAAATGTATTTCTATTGCCCCAATGTGGCAATGGGGAGCACAAGGGCTGACTTTAAATCCTCCAGCTGTTAATGTTTAACACTCAGAAGATATAATTATAAACACTAACCACATCTATCTGTAAAGTCACTCACCATGACAGCATCATAGCCTCCGATCCAGGCACCATATGTGATGCTTACGATGTTTGATAAAATTACAGATTTCAAGAATTCCTGCTCTTCAACGTCTGCCACGGAGACCTAAAGAGGGAAACATGAACAGAAGCTGAGTGGAAAGAAAGAAAGGTGGAGGGAGGATTTTATTTCTTGCCATGAATGATAATATTAACTCTTAATGTCGACATCACCTCTGCATCGCTCCGAGACTTTGGAAGTGAGGAAGAAGACGAATGTGAGGAAGCATACACTCCCTCACTAACATTTGGCTAAACACATTTTTTATAAGGAAAGGTAGGCATTGTTCTTTTCTTCAAAGTTTATAATATGAAGTTATATATACTAAGCACTTAAATTAACTTTTCTATTAAAAAAACATGTCTTGAAGACAAACAATCATGATTTTAATTAATTAATTAGAGTGTTCAGTGCTGGAAGCCACCTTGAGTCCAAAATACTCATTTTATAGTGTGGTATGAGTAGGTGGAGTTTGGGAAGTAATTGGTCGATGAGGTGTGATTTATTGTTGGCCAATTAACTTCACAACAATTTTGTGCAAGTTCATGAATCGATTTAGGCCATGAGGATTTTGTTAGATGTAGAAAACAATGTTTATTCCTGTGTTTGACTGTTCACTCTCATTCCAGAGTCATGACCATGAGGTTGAATTGGGAAGGTGGGCAATCTGCTATAAATGTGACTGGAAAGAGAGGGGGTGTAATGTTTCTGTGAAATAATGTTTTCTGTTGAAAGCTATAAATAAAATGCCTTTTTTTTTCTCCAAGAAAACCCTCTCTCAAATTGTTATGTTTTATCACCTCACATTACAACAACACTGTAAAATGATTCAGGCGTGCATTAGAAATACTTATTTACGTTGAACTGAATTATAAAAACAATAAAAAGGAAAACGTTTGTATTGACCTGCAGATGTCATCTATAAACAGCAAAAGAACAATTTTCGTTTACTTTCAGCAGGTGAGTTTATATTTAATTTTTAAATCTAATAAATTCTCCAGCCATTTCTTTTCAACCATATTATAAACTGAAAATTAACAATGTTTATTTAATTTAAAAATAGTTTAAAAACACTAAACAATGACAGGGAGATTGTTTAGTGTTGTAAATATATGATGAAGAAATCATAATAATATACTGTATATATATATATTATATAATCTTTTACTTACCAGCACCAGTCCACTGATAAGTAAGAGCACACCAAGATGAATAACTGATGCCATCTGTTTAAATATAAAATAGGAAAGTAAATACAACACACTGCGTGGTTGCAGAAAACACTTGCATTCAGATACTCTGAAGAGCCTTAACACTGGTATGAAAGTCAATCTGTTCCATTTGATTTAGAAATTAAAAAGCCATTGTCTTTCAAGCACTTAATAATTATGAATCGGAATTTTTTGCCTCTGAAATTCATTGTTCGAATTTTCTACAACTCATTTTCACAATTTGTTTTCAATGTTCACAAATTCAGTGGCAAAAATTCAGTTACAAATCAATTTCCGTGACCAACGCAGTGAATAAGCGTAGCTTGAATTGGCTGGGCGTTTGACTTGATCTAAAATCGATTGCTTTTCCTTGGGTTCCAGGATGATGATCTACATTTTTTGTAGCTAAATATTTGCAGCTGCATTTGTGAACATTAAAAAAAGGTGAAAACAATGTGTTTTCGAACAATGGAATTCAGAGGCAAAAGATACATAATTTCAATGCATAATTTTTCAGATGGAACAGATTTACTTCCATACACTGGGCTGATTCAAACAGGTTTTTAATTCATTAAAATTCGAAATACTTTCAATTTTACTTTTTAACTTTTCAATACAATATTTTCAATTTAGTGACGTCCAAGCACCCTTAAAATAAAGTTATCTTTTGGAAGAAAATTCCTATTATAATTAAGAATAATAATTTGATGCAATGCTGAGAGGGAAGTCTTACCTTTGTTGTGAGGATTATCTGATGATGTTGTCTTTGCGGAAGAAGGTAGTGAGTGATGGAGGGAAAAGAAAACGCAGTCTTTATAAACCTTCAGCTGTGGCTTAAAGAGTTCATTTAAACACTGTTCAATTATTCCAATGAGGACACGTTCAATACAATTTGGCAATTTCCCATGAAAGGAAGGTGTGAAGTGAGCCAATATTACTCCACCTTGGACAATTTAGGGTTTATACGTGGCCTTTGAACAAACCCCTCTGGATGTTAAGGTGTAATCTTGTTTAACTTCTAATTAACTCAATTAACTTAACCTAATTCACTTAAATGTGTCATAGGACACATTTAAATTGCGTTTTTTAGAGTAAGGACATATTGTTCGGCTCAAGTCACACCTTTTAGTTTCAACGTGTATGTATTGTAGAAAGAAATAACATACAGAGTCTTGAGTTTCATATATTTCAGTCATCGTCAAGACAACTTAATTCCCATAATGCAACTCAATGATCTTTGTATTCACATCATCATGACAGTTATCTTTAAGTCTGACATATGTATGAAAAAAGGGCGGGAGTAATGGCTTAGGCAAAGAGAGTCCTTGCAAACCAAGATAGAGTAAGATAAGAGTAATGGATAATGTAACTAAGTTTAATTTAGAATAAAATATGAACTTTATGTTTTTATCAGAGAAGCATTGAGCCACTTAGTATCGGCCACATCCGTCTGCGGTGCTGAACAGTAGCAGTATGATAATAAAAAGGGTTTGTTTGACTTTCATCAATATTATTTAATGAATATACGCTTTAGGGTGTATATACTAAATAATTGTTTGTATTTACTAAAGGTGTGTTGAATCTGTTACTCTTTGAAAAAGTTAAACAGTGCTTTGCAAGGAGAGAATAAAACGCTGAAAGTTTATAAAGACTGCATTTCCTCTCCATTAATAACTCACTGCCTGCTTCTGCAACATCATCAGATCATCATCAAAGATATGTCTTTAATCCTTCCTCTCAGAACTCAGAGAAATGTTCTATAAGGAGGGTGCTTGGATGGCACAAAATTAAATTAAATGTTTTAAAAGTTAAAACAGCTTTAATTTTAATTAATCAAAAACATGTTTGAAAGAACCCAGTGGTTAAGCTCTTCTGCTTTGTCTGAATGCAAACATGCAAATGTCATTTTTCTGTGTACGACCATGCAGTGTGTTGTATTACATTGGATTTCAATGACTACTTTTTTTACGATTATGTATTTTAGTGTTGCCTCTGTGTTTAGTGTCCTGTCTGTCTGTAACTTTGTGTGGTAGTGTTACCACTGAACAGGTCTCTCTTGAAAATGAGACCTTGTGTCTCAATGAGATTTTACACCTGTATAAATAAAGGCTAAATAAAAAAATAAAATAAAATTGCATTCCCTATTTTATCTTCAAACAGATCAGTCATGATTTTAAATTAAGTTTATTTTCAGTTTAAACTATTTAAACATAAACTCACCTGTTTAAAGTGAACTAACATGTTTCTGTTAGATGTTGTTACACATTGAAATACATCTATTGTTTGAGTTTTTATTCAAGTAGCACAGTATGGTTTGAAATGCAACTTTCATAAAAATCCTTCTCCTTATCAAAGTTTCTGCTGAAGAGCCAATACGTGCATTCCATTAAACTGTTTCTTTAAAAAGATGTTCTACAACTATAACACATTGATGGCAAAAATACAATTGTACATGGAGACTCCTCTAGCAAAGTAACAATACTTATGTTTCATGACACAATACCAGTTAGCTTGCTGATGGCCTACCATGGGTTAAGATGACTAAATACATGCATTAAAAATAGGGGGTTTAACCCGTTGTTCATATACTCTGTTTGTGCATACATTGTTAAAAGAGGTAAACCCTTTTCTGTGCAATTTATATTAAACATATTATCCTCCCTAGTTCTGGACACTATCTGAATTATTATTTCAATATCTTCAAGGCTTGAGCCAGGCCTAATCAAAATACTCAATTGTTGGTACTGTGCCTTTATCACGTTTCAAAGGGTAAATGTCCTGAAGTGTAGCTCCATCCTTCAGGAGAACGAATGGCAGCGACGGCTCCAGCTTCACCTTCAGCGCATGGCGAAGAGGGAGCCGAACAATGCTGGAGTTGCAGACAAAACGATTGTTGTTGTTGTCACATTGATTGATGTCTATTAAGAAGGGACATGAACACAGAACAATCTTTTTTCAACAATATTGAAGAAGGATATTAGTAGATTTGATCAATTGAAAGTTAAATCTTTGTCTAGATGAACTGCCTTTTTATGTAATAGTTTTGTTTAATCTTTAACCTGCAAATGGGAAATACAATGACCTTATCTGAGCAAGAACTTACGTCTGTGTTGAGGAAATGTAATGTCCGCCATATCACATCCTCCATGAAGAAGACATCACTTCCATCCATATGTCAGGCCTCGATGACATTAACGCTGGAAAGTCTCATCCTGATTTGGATCTTCTTTCAACTAACTTGTTAAACGAAGTATTCATTCTCAATGTAACAACAATTTCGGACCACAGCTCAACATGTCTGTGTGCGGATTGGGATTTAATTGAATAAACTTGATACCTGAATACTTGCATTCAATAAAGACAGAAAAACTATTGATGTCATTTTTCACATCCAGTTTAATAGTGTGTGAAAGATCTACTCATCTTTATATAACATAAGAAGACAGTTACTTTGCCATCCAAATGTCCTAAAGCTGCCAAGTTCCATTAAATCCAAACTGCATCACCTTCTACATCTCCTCCATTATTCACAACTCACTTCTGACCTCTATGGAATAAAGTAAGAATATAAAAAAGCAAAAAAATGTACTTACTCTGTGTTGTGAGTGTCAATCGTGTGGAAGAGCTCCTGCAACTCTTCAGCTGTCAAGACTCCGTCAGAGAAGTAGGATTTGAACTCATCAAAGGAAAGTTTTCCATCATCTGGGGAAGGAGCACAAAAGGGAACTTGTCAACACAGTGCTAGGACATCGGGTGAAGTGGCCATTTTCATAGACTCGCTACATACAAAAGATGTTTGAGTTAAAAGTCTCATTTGTTCTGCACGTGTGTTGTACATAACAACCGTATGAAATGTAAGCTTTCATGGCGGGCAAAATATTTAAGGAGCACTGTAGCTCAGATTTAACTCCTCATGTTTCAATAACGTAAAAAGTGTAATGATGTTAAATAAAAAATGTAAGTCGACCTGATAAGCAGAAAAAAAAAGGCTGACATGAGACCAGATACAGCCCCTTATAAACTGCAGGGGCTGAATCAGCAAAATACAGCATCAAGCAAATTGATCAATGTCCCTTTAAATTAACACAAAAACATTGAAACATTATTTCTTGTTTTTAATGTTGTAGTAAAGAACAGGGAGAGATCACCATGTGTTGCTTTAACCAACTTCATGGAAATCCGTAACAATGATTCATTTTTATGATTTGAGGCAATCATGCTCAGAATAAAAAGGCTTTAGCTATGTGAAATATGGAAGAGGTAAAAGTAAACAACATGTTTTCTTGTAGCAAAATCATCGACCACAGGTGAAATATTTTTCCTGGCTGCAGTATTCTGTTTGTGTGACTAGAGGTGGCTGATCTTAAAATGTTCACAGGATGTGTGTTGCATGTCACTATATGTGAGCAAGAGGGATGCACCAATGAGAACGCACATTCCTCAAGGGCACACTGACTCACTCGATGAGCTCAGAAATAATCTTGGAACGGACCTGCCATATTAGTGCTGTTTACACAACAAAAACAACAAAAATGTGGGATGACTTCTTACCTTGCTGCATGACAAGACACACAGCACGTAAATAATGAGTTTTAATAAGCTCTTTTGGCTCCTTGAGGATTTTCTTTGCTAGATTCTGTCAAATGTCAGAAGAAAAACACGATGTGGTTTATTTGTGTGATACCAGCAATCATTGTCACTGGTGAATACCTTACATCAGTGTTTCTCAAACTTTTTCTGTCAGGCCCCCCCTTTGGAGAAAAAAAAAAGTCGGGCCCCCCCAACACAAATAGTCAGGCTCAGTGGCGGCGCCAGAGATTTATTTTAGGGGTGCTGTGGGGTAGCTTGACGTTTCATAGAGGGTGCTCAAACATTTTGGGTTTCCCATTAATTAAGCAGGGGTAAAGTGCTATTTTTCTATAGGTGGTGTGTGGACCTCACATAGGGGGGTCCGGGGGCAAGCTCCCCCCGGGAAGATTTATTTTTAAATATTGAAGTTAAAAGCATCAATCTGGTGCACTTTGAGAGCAAAATGAAGAGATCTATGGATACAATTCTCAACAACCATATGAAACAGAACTGTCAACAGATTTACTTTTTCTTTATGGATATTTTACAAACCACCCTTTTAAACTTTATTCTTTTTTTGATGTCATATAGTATTTCATACCTGTTTTTCATTTATTCTTTTATTTTTTTATAACTATAATGATCATATAACGTGTGCCTCGGAAATAATTGTTTACATTAATGGTGACCAAAACGTTTGAGACCCACTGAGATAACTTAGACTAAAGTTAACTATCTAAACACTCAGAGAGTCCTTTAGTTCACTGAGCCTCTCAGTCTGACAGGAGAGGACTCTTTATATCCATTAGCGTAGCTCGCTAGCACCAGAAGCTAACAACTACGATCTCCGGTACGCTTTCTCTCTCTCGCTCGCGCACACACGCACACAAAATGGCTCGTTCCACACACACACAGAGCTGAGCTTTAATGAAACACAGGGACCCAGACGTAATAGTACTGTATCATATTATTTTCGAATCAATAATCTTTCAAATTATGATCTTTTTTTATTTTTTTAAAAATAACCATTTTCCATCTGGTCTCTCGCGCCCCACCTTTCATGCCTCTGGGGCGCACCCCCCACTTTGGGAACCACTGTGTTGAGCATTCAACCAATGTGTTAGGTTCGGCTGTAAAGAAAGCCTTAAACCTGCATTATTTTTATTAACCAGCAGAGATGGACTGGTTGCAAAAATGAGTCAGATTGAATAAAAGTCTATGGAAAAATAAATCAGATTATTATAGATGCTAGGGTTGCTCAGGTACCCTTTTTTTCATCAATGTGAAAACAATAGTAAGATCACTGTATACAACCCATGAGTGAAAGAGGTGTCCTGTAAAGATAACCTTCCCAAAAACGTTTGCCATATAGTTAGTTCAGGTTAATAAAATGTGTGTGCTTGCACATCACTTGGCTGTTACAGGGTTTTCAGCTGACAGAGCAGTGCAACACGGATTGGACGAGGATATTATAAAGCAATAGTTGATGTGGAAACTTGTAAAAATAAAAATTAAGTGATCAGGACCTTCAAATTAGAATGACTATCCACCTGTGTTTGCATCTTCCCGTTGACTATCCTTCACTCATGAAGAAGCTGTACTGCTTAGAAGGGCAAAAAGACAATGATGGTAATGCCTTCAAGTGTGGGTAGGTTAGTAATTGCATGGTTAAGTGAGTTTATGTGTTTGCAGCGGGAGCGGGTGGTTTCAGGTGCATGAATCTATCAATGATAAACTACTTGTATCTGTAGGCAATAGAGACACATTTGCACACACTGTCACACACAGTGTAAAACAAGTCTATTATGTTGGCAATGATAGCTTTGCTCTACGCTCTAGGCTTCTGTTCGGGGCCAGAGAGCTGTTATTAGTGCGTGGGAGATAACAGAAAAACAGACACACAAACGCAACGGCTAAGGCATATTGTAATAGACTGACAGGAGATGTCGGCCTGTAAAAAATATTGGAAACCTATGGATTCTGACATTCTTTATATGTTGTGCTTTATTGAACTCTCTCTTAAGCGAGTACACAGTATCAGGGGCGGCGCCAGGGGGGAGCTAGGGGGTGCTGAAGCACCCCCCAGGATTGCCAAAGCACCCCCTAAGCACCCCCAAGAAATATGTTTGTTTTTAAAAAAAAAATTGTTTAAATTAAATTAGAAAAATTATTGATTACATCAATGCAAATGTGAAACAAACAAATGTTTGACCAAAAACAAATATCTATAAAGAAATAGTAAATCTGTTTACAGTTCTGTTTCATATGTATGTTGACAGATGTATCCATAGATCTCTTCATTTTGCTCTCAAAGTGCACCAGATTGATGCTTTTAACTTCAATATTTAAATAAAATCTTCGGGAGAATTTCAAAATGCAAGATGGGGGAGTGCTAGTGGATCGCCGGAGCTGTTAGATTAACATTAACATGCTTATATTGTAGTTCTAAGTGCAATGCCTTGCGGCCTGTAACACCATCTTTGATGGAGCATATGTGTGGGCAGGAAAGGAGTGAGCAGAGAGGAGAGTAGTTGTCGATTTTTGTTCTGTTTTCTGTGACTATCTGCCTCACCCTATCAGACTTTCAGTTGCGCGCTACTAAAGAGACGTGTTACCATGGAAACCAAACAATGGTTCAGCTGTATTAAAGTCCGAGTGGAAACAGTTGTGTGTAAATCTGATTTTTGTGAGAAATCGGGAGAAATGCGGGAGAAATATGACCCCGGGAGGAAACCGGGAGAGGGCAAGAAATCGGAGGTCTTCCCGCGGAAAATCGGGAGGGTTGACAATATGAGTGCAGTAGAAAATTCAACTGTAGCGCTGGTGCATTAATGGGAAACCCTTAAAGTTTGAGCACCTCTATGAAACGTCAAGCTACCCCACAGCACCCCTAGAGAAAACTCTGGCGCCGCCACTGCACAGTATACACATATGCATGATCATCGAGGAACATCAGGACAAGTCAAAAATGGGCCGCGAATTATAACCTGACATTAATACGACCAAATCCAAAATACTGTTGAAACAAATCCAAGGTTTGTTATGTTGTTTTGTATGCAGTGAAATGGTATGCAAAGTCAAAACCCCTTAAAAGTACACCCCTGTAGCGAGGATAAAAACTAAACACAGAGAAAATACCTGTGAGAAATGTAAACCGGAAGTAAGCGGAGTAAGTTCCCCTTACTGCGATAAATGTCGAATTGATTTTACAGTCGATATCTGGCACTACTCATCGACTAAAAAAACACCAGATTATTGAAGTATTATTTGAATTATTTGAAGTATGTAAAGTAACGTGTTATGGCAGGAAAGTTCAATCTGGTATACTTCATTTAATGTCACCTTATATAGAATGTGTGGTTAAAATTGTGATTTCCTGCATTGAGTGACTTCTGGCCTAAGCCAGATACCAAGGAGAGGCCCCTAGGGGGCGTCTGCTCTGCGTTAAATTACTCACTAAGTCCCTTGCAATCAACAGGGGAATTCCCCCGATACATTTCAGATAAATAAGTGCAGTTAAAAGTGCTGTAGACTATAAATGTTTATCTCCTACACCATCCTGCAGGCCCCTTTGGAAACTTGGGTCACCCAGCATTAAATGAGATAAAGGGTCCTTTGAGCTTATACAATAACAAGTATCATTCCTAAGTAAGGCGGACGTTGGGTGAAGGGAAGTTCAGGGAAGCCATTAAGCGATAAAGAACAATTAACTTCTGTAAAGATACCAGTGATACGAATTGTTGTGTGTGTTAAAGAATGTTAGGGAATGAGTATGGTGTCCTGCAAAGAGTCCTCGGTCATGACCCAAAACATTTGATTGGGGATCTGCCTGAGGGCAGAGGGACAGAAACACCCCACACACACCAGCATACACTGTGAAGCAACAGATGGAATCAACAAAAGCGACTTACTAACCTGGGATCACCGCCGCAGACCGGAAACCAACCAATGAAACACTACCAACGTCCACTGGCTAGCTCGGCTCAGAAGTGAACTCTGTGGGATAAAAGTGATGATCCATTGAAGATCTGGCGGCTCTTGTTTTTGACCCTTGCCCGTTGCCTAGAGACGCGTCTCAGCATGCGGTGGTAGAAACCTGAGCCCGGAAGAACTGCTGTCAGAGTGCTCGTGATTAGGAGATTAGGTGATGTATTTATGATTCTGCCAGGCCGAGGACAGCCCGCAGTGAATAAGGGGTAATTTTTTTAAAAGCTTAAAGGTATCAGTCGCAGAAATATTTTCCAGTTAATTACTACAATAAGGCAATTGTCTTTGTAATTACGCAATTTTCTGAATAGCATGGTTTAAAAATATGCAAATTAGCCATTATTCTCATGCAAAATATGTGCATATTTTAAACACATTTGCAGGATAGAAATCTGTACTTTGGATAAAGCCAGGTTAGATGAAAATTTGTTTCTATATTTGGTAGTCCAGTATTAGTATCTGAGGCTTTACAGAAGGGAGTTTGGATATCTCTTTTTATCACTCCAATAAAATCCAGAAAATAGCTGTCAACCAGCCCTAAAATATTCAATTTTTGGCCATGGTTTTAGGTATACATGTTGTCATATATTCAGGCTATGATGATATAGTGAGAACAAGACGCCCTTCTGTTAAAAGCCTTCCAATGAATATTGATAGAATTATAACTGGAAAGGTTGGTGTGTCACGTGCAGCCTGAATTGAAATTTTGAACCTCAGAGAGGCAGAAAAAAATCATTGTTGAGAAAAAACGACCTTGTAAAGATGGCAGCGAAGGCGGCTAGGCTAAAACCCCTCCCTGTTCTTTGGAATGACAGCTGCGCCTCCGACGCAGCTCCGGTGAAGGTATTCATGTCGGGGTCATTTGTTTTTTGTAATAATGCTTGCTTGCGTGGGCAAGTGACAACTCGTTGTCATCTTCCTGTAAAACTTTTTTTTTTTTCGCCCGTTCTTGTTGCCATTTGAGATTGTACATCTAGGCGGAAAAGGCTAACCAGGAAGTGTTTTGGCCACACACGTGACGCAACTGAACGAAATCACGTTTGTCTGAAATGACACCCAGGCCAATGAGATTTCGTTTCTGGTTTAAGACCGCCTTTGTGCTTTCACCGATTGGTTGCTGATACAAAGGAATAATGACCATATTAGATCCGAGAGATTGTCAGGAGAGACACAAGCTTTCTAACGATAAGTCTCTGTTGACATGGTGCACAGCAGCGGTCAGCGGACTTTTATGTTACTACGAAAGCAAACTTTGGTGAATTAGGAAAAGCAAATCTAACTGACGCAAATAGACCCAAACCCTATAGTAATAAAACATAAAGGGTATTTTGTAGCGTTTCCTTCCAAAACCTGAAAGAAATACATTGTTATATTGAATCAAAATAGGCATAAAAGCCAAAATTGACCGTGCTTGAAAAACAATGTTTTTGCCGCCGGTCTCGCCTTTAAGCAGATTATTGTTTAGCCCCCTTAATCCTGGGCGCTGCTTGAATTTCCCTTCCTTTGAGAAATCCGTCATATAGGAAACGGCGGCCCGAGCAGAGATTCGGGCCCAACATTATCCTTGTTAATTACACCAACATTGATTGTTTAAATTGTGTGCAAGCTTTATGTATTTTTCCC
>NW_011344552.1:309253-336903 GCF_000735185.1 Notothenia coriiceps
TCTCTGAGGATTTTTTCTTGCTAGATTTGTAAAGGATCAGAGAAAAACACGATGTGGTTTATTTGTGTTGATACCAGCAATTTCATTGTAACTGTGAATACCTTAGCATCGTGTCTCAAACTTTTTCTGTCAGGCCCCCCTATTGAGAAAAAAAAAAGTCGGGCCCCCCCAACACAGAATAGCAGGCTCATGGCGGCGCCAGAGATTTATTTTTAGGGTGGCGTGGGGTAGCTTGAACTTGTTTCATAAGGGTGCTCAAACATTTTGGGTTTCCCATTATTATACAGGGGTAACAGTGCTATTTTTCTATAGGTGGTGTGTGGACGCTCACGTATAGGGGGGCTCCGGGGGCAATGCTCCCCCGGGAAGAATTATTTTAAATATTGGAAGTTAAAAGCATCAATCTGGTGCACTTTGAGACCAAAATGAAGAGATCTATGGATACATTCTCACAACCATTGAAACAGAACTGTCAACAAATTACGTTTTCTTTATGGATATTTTACAAACAACCTTTTAAACTTTACTTTTTTTTTGAGTCATATAGTATTTCATACCTGTTTTTCATTTATTCTTTTATTTTTAATAACTATAATGATCATATAAAGGTGTGCCCTCGGAAAATAATGTTTACATTAAATGGTGACCAAAACGTTTGAGAACCCACGGAGATAACATTGAGAGAGTCCTTAGCTCACTGAGTCCTCAAGTCTGACAGGAGAGGACTCCCTCCTCTCTGTTGTGTTGAAAAAACTCCTTATATTCCGCTGTAGCGCAGCTCGCTAAGCTCCGCAGAAGCTAACAACAACGATCTCGTACCAGTGCGTCTGTCTCGCTCGTCGCGCCACGCACAACCAAAATGGCTCGTTCCACATACACACAGAGCTGAGCTTTAATGAAACACAGAGACCCAGACGTAATAGTACTGTACTGTATCATATTATTTTCGAATCAATAATTTTTCAAATTATGATCTTCTTTTTTTTTTTTTTTATCTGTCATGCCTCTGTGCCCCCCACTTTGGGAACCACTGCCTTACATGATGTGTGAAAGAATGTGTCTGCAGGGTTATATTTTACGACACACGTGAAGGTGACACAAACTGTCAGTCATACAATCAAATGGTGGTCTCATCTTCTATACAGGAACACGTTTGATAGAGGGTGGGAAATCAGATCAACACAAAGTGAGTAATTTCCCCTTGGATCATTCAAAGACAAGTCCATTTTATTTATATAGCCCCACAACAAACAATACCACATTTACGTCGTTAGTTTAGCAATTTGTAGATCACACCCTTTGTCCTTTCTGACCCTTGATGAGGAAAAAAAATGCACACAAATGCAAACCTGTCCATCAGACTGAGACAATTGAACAAATCAGACTAAAAGAGAAAATCTAAATGTAAAGTCTGTGCTGTGTGCCATAACAAGATATTCCTTGATTTAAACTCAGGCTGTCTCTAGTAAACAACTAAATCAACTATTTATTTCTGTGTGTTCTCCCTGTTCAAACTGTATATTATTAAGACCTCCAGCTAAAATAAGTCATTAAGTGTGACTGATGGACATGATAAAAACTGTCTGGCTGTTTACGTTTTTTTTTTTTTTTTTCGTGAATGCACTCAAACTGAACCTTAGTGGGCATGGTCAGTTTCCTGTTTCCATGGAAACTGAAAGAGTTCTAGTAGAAAATCATGATCAGAATTTCATTGAGAAAATAGTTTTTCACTCACATGAGAAAGGAAGGCTTAAAAAAACACAGAGAAATGTGTGTGTGAGTATGTTGGTGTGTGTAAGTGTGAGTGTGTGTGTGTGTGTGTGTGTGTGTGTGTGTGTGTGTGTGTGTGTGTGTGTGTGTGTGTGTGTGTGTGTGTGTGTGTGTGTGTGTGTGTGTGTGTGTGTGTGTGTGTGTGTGTTTCTGCTAAGAGCTTTTTGCATGATATTTACCGTTTTTATCAGCTCTCCGTAAAATCTGAAACAAGAAAAGGGGAAAAGGAGAGACGTCAACAAAATCTTTACATCAAAATTAATAAATGTGTATGTGTGTTTAATAAATGGGGGTGTGTCTGTATGTGTGTATATCATCGATCCCACTCTCAAAAGCAGTGTGTCAATAAATTATTGATAGTGCTGTCCCAGAGTCCAGAGAAGATGAAAGGCAAAGTGGCGATGACCACATCAGCTCTAAAAGGCTCGAAACACATCAAAATAGCATGTCCTACTGTCGCTTCTTATCGAGTTTGTACTTGTGAAGATTGGTCTTTAAGTCCACATACACATTAACACTATGCGATAAATCTGACAGCATAATGTGCAAGATTAACATTTGGAAACGCCATCCTTTCATCTTTGGATTTATAGCTTGGGGGACTTCAGCTCTTCGGTACAATTTGTGAAAAAATGATCTACCCTTCCTCTAGATCTCAGTGTGTTCTGACTTACATCATTTGTTATTTTCTAATCAGTCTTTGTGTCCTATTCTGCTGACCCCAAATTAAAAACTGCTATTAGTCTCTTTCTCTGTACTTTTGATTCATCTCATGTATCTGTAATCTCTATCAATTATCGATTATACCAAATACACAACATGTTGCACATTTCAGCTCCACACTACCTCTTTTTAAATCTGCACAGCTCTCCACTTTGAATATATTATTTGTAATTCTCTCTTTTACTGTACTCAGTTTTCACATATGTATATGTGTGAATGTTGTCTTAATAGTAACTTTTTTTTCTTTCTTTTTTCAAACGACGTATTCTTTTTTTTTTCTATGCATCACTTGCACCGAAGCAAATTCCTCGTATGTGTAAACTAAACTAACACTAAAAACAATTCTGATTCTGGGAAAAAAAATGGTAACACTTCATATTAAGGTACACATGTTCACCATCAACTAGTTGTTAATTAACATGTATATTAGCAGCATATTGGCTCTTTATTAGTCATTATAAAACTCTTATTAATTCCTTATTCTACATGACCATATTCTCCCAGTACTCGGCCATCAGTTAAGAGTTTTTCCATAATAACCCTCTAATTAGTGCTTATTTATTGTAAGGAAGTTGTTCTACATGAGTTTGGGGCTTAATATGCTCAATATGGGCATGATAAGGCAGCAGTACCACAAGAAAGGTCAGGAAAAGTGCTTTATAAATAACTTGTATTACTATTATTATTATTATGTTAATTAACAACTATAGTCGATGGTGACTAAGTGTACCTTAATATAAAATTTAACCAAAAATCTACATATACATATCTTCATTTATCTTGTCCCACAATTGCTCTTCCCGAGGTTTCTTCCATGTTTGGAAAGGAGGGTTGTCCTTCTACGCTGCAAGGGTCTAAAGACAGGTATCTTACGCTTTACACATCGTAAAGACCCCTTTTAAATATTTAAATGTGGGATTTTTCTTTTATTAATTGTAATATTCATGCAAATTATATTGTTGAAAATCATTAAGCTTTGTGTGCTGATTGGATTTAATTCATGCAAATTATATTGTTGAAAATCATTAAGCTTTGTGTGTTGATTGGATTTAATTATACCAGCTCATACTGGTAACTCATCACAAAAAAATGGAAAATGTAGCACCACAAGAGCATGAAAAAAAGGAAGAAGGTCACACATGGAGACACAGTTTATCTTTTAAAGGATGAAACGACTGTTTGGAGTCAGCGTGTGTGTTTAAATGACATGTACCCGTCTGAGCTAGCTATAGGAAATGTCAAGAAAACAACAGAAGCAACAATCTGACGTTGAAACTCGCCTCTAAAGGAAAGCAGTGGTTTCATTCACTGCCAGAAGATAAAGTAACTGCTCATTATCAGCAAGACATTTGATGTTATACGCCATCAACCTTTAATAACTGTTGATTCCCATTCAGGCAGCCAACAGGTTTACTGTCAAAGCTTCTCAAGGGAATGAGAGAGTGGAGGAATGAGGAGGAATATAACGAGGTGGTGGTGGTGGGTGCAGAAGCAGAATGCAGTGCCGTGATATGGATATAAGATGTTATTTCAATCTTGAATTTCTTATTATGTGAGGGACATCTACAAGTGTTGGTAATCCTTATCATCCTTTAAAAAAATGTAGGTTCTTAATATATATAAGGACTTGCCTTACTTGAGCTAGATTTGGCTTTATAAAATGAATAACAGCCTGGCTTTGGTCAAAACCAAGAAGATCTATTATGCTTCATTAATTGGTATTTGGTTTTTGAAAACTGACATAAAAATGGATGGCCAGCCTTTGAAGTCATTACATGATGAATCTAAATTAAGGGTCTGTAAAATCAAATTAATTAATCATATGAACCAAGCGATTTTTCTGCACCCAATATGCATAAAAGGGATCCATTTTAACTTGTGTGATCAAAAAACCTCCACAGGTAACTATTGAAATCACTCAAACATAGCCTACATTTAAAAAGTCAAAATGCTTCTTGAAATGCAACACAAATCAAAATAAAAAATCTGGAAGGAATAATGTTTTTCCCCCTGATTTGTTCTGCTAATATAGGCTTTAGATTGTTAGGTTATCAGAAAAATGCTAATATAGTTCTGTATTATGAAGATGCAATACATTTTGTATTGCAAATAATGATTAAAACATGTTTTACTTACATCAATGAAAATCGACATTCCCTTTTTTAGCTCCATTTCAGCGGTGGGCTCCTCAAACACAGCCTGGACCTCTTCTGAACAATCCATCTTTCAAAATGTAGCTTCAGAAGTGCAGGGGAATGTGTCCGCGTGAACCTCTTATCTGATCAAAGCCAATGGTCAAAAAGAGCGACTGCTTAACTCGGTCAAGTCAGACGGAATAAAAGGCACAACTTCCGGATTAAGGTTTAACACATAACATTTTCGCATCAATACCACGACCAACATATTCTAGATGTTTTTGTCTGCCCTCATTTCGCTACACATGTTTCTGTGTATAGTTTTGACGCTATTGTTTGCATGACTGCCACAAACAACGATACGTTTCCTGAATACGTATGCTTTTATTATGAAAGCTAAGTCACTTAACTTCCTGCCATGTGCTCTGTCGGCTTGCTGCTGTTGTGATGACTGCAAACCATAGACTGTGGTGCAAACATACATTGGAGGAAGCGAAATGTCACTCAAATGCAATTTCAGTATCGCACTTTAGGAAAATAAATCAATAAAAGAAAAATGTACTTTTAATGACAGATAACATATGTCTAGAATCAAACATATCTACCGAATAACAGAAAGCCAAATTAGCAGCAACAAATGTAACGTAGGCTATGCCCAAATAGGAATCCTATAAGCTATACAGATTTATATAGTAGCCTATTATATATTTGTTTCTTTTTAAGAAGGCCAGACAAAAGATAATTTTAGCTTAAGTTAAAGTCCTCTTTGGACTTTGACATTTAGTTAAACAATAATGTGAGGTATTCTCTTCTTCTTCTTCTTTTTCTTATATATGCCTTATATATTCGATCATCTAGCCTACTTAATTTAATGTATTTAGGGTTTCCAAATGTATATGTTCTCCTTTAAGTTGACCAAAGGGTTAGGTAACATGCAGTGGTTGACATAACCACAAAATTCCAAATAGCAAAAAACAAAAACAAGTTCACAACTTTTAATCTTGAAAGAATAATAAAGGGAAAGAAAAACACTTGAGAAAGAAGCACTTACAAACAAATAGCTTTACTTGTGTAACAGTTTGCCCCTCAGATGTTAAACCTGTTGATCTTGTCAGACCAGATTGTTGTCAAGCCTGCATGATGTTCCACATGTAGTCTATACACATACATCAATGCAACTCATGAATAAACCCTGCAAATGGATTGGTTGTAAAACTGTGCAACAGTTCCATCTAGTGGAGTGTTAAAGCAGCACTGCTATCTTCAATCTCAACACAAAAACTAATTGAATATAAGCATTTGGTGTAGTATAATCTATCTGTATGTACTACTTCAAAATGAAAGCTTTTCAGGAAGCCGAGGCAACTTTTTAGGGACAGCTATAAAAAAAACTCTTACCAACAGCTGGGAGTCAGGCGGTGAGCAGTGTGCATGAATGCACGCATTGTCTGCTCCACTCCCCATTATGAATTTATGATGAGCATACCAAGCAGGGAGATAACCCCCAGGCTAATACTTTACTGTATGCTCTCAGAAATACAGGAGAATATGAATGCAAACTCTGCTACACATTTATTGTTCTAAATTGATCAAGTAGAATTCAATTTTGTATGTGATATGATTTCTGTAAATAATTGATGACCATATATTGTCTATATGTAAAACATTGTACAAATATATTCATGAACTGCTCCTATAGCCTACAATTTTAAAAAGAATGGACTTTGTTTCGTTTTTTGCACTTTTTGTTACTATACTCCATTTTAAAGGAACATTGTACTCATTCATTTGAAGGCTGATTTGTGTCTTTAGTGAAGTTGTATGTTGTGTTATTTTTAAAGCCTACATAAGCAAACAATCTAAGTATCTTCCACCACTGCTACCTTATTGATAATCGATAATAATTTAATCTAAATAATAATGGTAGTTGTTAGTGGAAACGCATATGATAGCAGTGTCTGACAGACGAAATTATTAATAAAATGTAATGATGATGTATTTGTTTTTTTGTTTTGCAAATGTGCTGGTGTGTATACTTAATTGTACGTATACAAGTAGTAAATTTTTTACTGGTGAGAAAGTGATGAGCTATCACATGAATTGTATTTTGAATATGTTTGAGTATCTAACAGCAGCACTGATAGATTAGGGTTATGCCAAAAAGTAAGGCAAAGTCCCAAAGACATGAGTTGTCCTTTTATGTATTCCATAATAGCAGACATTTTTTCCCCAACAGTAACCGCATTACTTGAATAACAGCATTGCAATATTTTGAGACACGCCTCTGGTAACTTTAACACTTTTATCTCAGTATATCAATATAACAATTATACCAAACAAATACAGAGGGAGTGTTTCTACTTTTGTCCCTTTTGGATTAATTCCTTAATATTTGTTAAAGGAACTAAATTATATTGATGCAACTTTCTGGTGGAGTAGTTTACATCCAAATAATTAATAATTCTGTTGTATGCTTCTTTAAACGTACATCATTTAGAGGAATATTACGAGCAGCCTATAGATTATAACTTATTCAACAACCAAACAAAAGAAGCTCAAATAAAGCCGTTACAATAAACTCAAGCTCCACCATCAAACTACCCCATCCATAATTGATAATTGATCCAAAACAAACACAATTTGTCGTGGAACCCCGTAAAATAAATCTCGCGATGACAGCAGTAGCGCTCTGATTGGACGAGAACGTCAAACGGTCGGTCACGTGGACATCGAGGGTCACTTGGCATTCTGGGACACAAACAGTGGTCGGTATGAAAAGCTTTATAACCGCGTCAACAGCAGCAGTTTCTATCCACTGTGGAAGAAGGAAGGCGACCGGAGAAACAACAACAGCCAGCAAACAGAGAAAGAGATAACTGTATTTCTTTATCCGGTGTCTGCGGCTTGTTTGTCGCTCTGTTGTCCGAGAGAAGCAGCATATGAGGAGGCCAGCGACGGTGGTTTAGTCCCTGAGATGCAACGGTGGACTTTGTTCAGGCAGTGAGCTAGTTAGCTAACGGCCAGCAGTAAGTTAGCCGTGCTGTGATTAATGCTAACTCCTTAACGTTAGCTGGACGGCAATGGTGGTGGAGTCTTAAAAGTTGATGATCTCGCAATATTTCGCTTCTGTTCATCTCAGTCTAAAGAAGAGTTTTTTTTCACTCTCAGTTTTCCTGAACTGACAGCTCCCTCCGTCCATTCATTCGGCTGTCCTGAGCCGAGAACAACTCTGAATATGGCGAGGGTTTCACACCGAGACTACAAAACTGGCGCTTTTAAATCACTGGACTGGCACGTTGCCCAGCTAGTGTACCCAAGATAAACATTGTTAAATTGGAAAATTCATCAAATGGCCAAGGAGAGTGACGGATTTCATGTGTATGTCTCACTGCATGCAAAGGGTTACCACTGCTAAATGCTTATAGACCCTTTCCTCTGTTGAAGCTCAACACATTGATAACTCTAGACATGGACTTGCCCTGGATGTAAAGACTGTCTGGAAATCTCAAACGTCACAGCTGTGTGAGCCTTGCTGCTGGTCCCCAGAGCTTATTTGAGGGCCAACATGTCAATGTCAGGGTCCACGACTGTGCAGCTTTTCACCAAGCTTGTCAAGCATGCAGTGGGCAAGGCAGAGATTCAGCTGAACCGCTGGCTGCAGAGGACTGCCACAGATGACTGTGACAAAATTGACATACTGATATGCAGCGCCTTCGATGAGACAGGGGCCAGCATTGGAAAGTCAGATGGAGACCCTGAGGTTATCTGTGACTCAGGGGGATCGACCTTCAGCAACAGTGGAGAGTTCAGACACCCATGCTGTATCACCACCTTTTGCTTCAAGAGTGCCCTGCTGGCCTGCGTCCTGACTGCTGTGTGCTTCTCCTCAGTTGCACTGGTTCGCCAATACCTCAAGGACCTCCTGCTCTGGGTGGAGAGCTTGGATAGCCTCGTCGGAGCCTTGCTGTTTATAGTTGGTTTGATTATCGTGTCTTTCCCGTGTGGATGGGGGTATATTGTTCTTAATGTTGCAGCTGGCTACCTCTACGGCTTTGTGCTGGGCATGGGACTTGTTATGGTGGGAGTTTTAATAGGTACTTTCATGGCACACCTGGTGTGCAAACGACTATTGACTGACTGGGTGCTGAACAAAGTTGGGAACAGTGAACAGCTCAGTGCTGTCATACGAGTGGTGGAGGGAGGAAGTGGACTCAAAGTTGTGGCCTTAGCAAGACTCACCCCAATACCATTTGGGCTCCAAAATGCAGTTTTCTCGGTGAGTATGAATTACTGCATTACTAACAGAGATCCAACCAAACAATTTTATTTTTGTATTTCTTAAAGTTCACCCATTATGCAAAGTCCACTTTTTCATGTCTGTTATACACAAACATGTGTCCCCTCTGTGTAAACAGATTCTGAAGGTTTCAGGAAAAAAAAGATTTGCTCACTTTTTGTCCTGATCCATTTATATGAAAACCTGTCTGGAAATTAGCTGATCAGATTTCGGCCACTTTATGATGTCATAAAGGTTTTTTGTCTTGTGTGACCATTAGCCAATCACCAACCAAGGTAACCCCCCCCACCTTATCACCTGAATATCCTCCTAGAGCACCATTGAGTTATTTTTAACCAAATATCTCACAGAGGGGCGTGGGGAGTGGCTCCTTATTTTCATCTAAAGTAACAGACAGAGAATCAGCACTTTTGAAACGGGGCTGAAACCGAGGGGATTATGGGATGCTGCAATGCATGATCTGTTTGGTGTTTGGAGCCAAACACTTCAGAGACATGATTTGTATATATCTGAGACCTATAATGAAGTAATGAAAAACAGTATAATAGGGGACCTTTAACTTTGCTTTTTTCTTGATGAACTGTTCTGTCTATAAAATGGCAGAAACAGTGAAACAAGGTGGTGCCTTTAATGGTCTAATCTAACCCTATCGATTAATAGTAAACTCATATGGATTTGAGCAGAAAGGTCACAGCAATGCACCAGCAAAGAGGCAAACTCATTAACCCCTAGAGGATGGTTCAACAATTACTTGCAGTCATGAGAAACAAACCTGTGACCTTTTAGATTTTTAGAAATAAATCATTTTCTTTTTTGCTGGACCAACCTAGCACACTAGGGAAATCACAACCGCACAGAAAATAGCGTCAAGTAAGAGACCGGGAGTATGTAGAATTTCATCATTTTAGTTCTGATGAATTTTGGACATAGTAGATGACCTGTTCATTTAATATTCAAGAGGTTACAGTCAAGTAGGAAATAAATATAAGGGAAATCTTCAGAGAATCAAGATGGATTTTTCTTGTAGAAGAAAAAACCATTCCTATTAAATGGATTATATTGTAGCCTAAGGACTGAACTATCAATATACCATTTTTAAGTCTTACTTTTGGTTTTCATATTTGGAGCAATGCTTTTTTCCCGAATTAAATAATGATCTGATGATGATAATGTTGACAAAACCATGGACATCTTTGTTTTCCTGTAAGTATACATCCTCAGCCATTTGTCTAGGCAATGTGATCTACATTATAGCGCTAAGCAGTTCCAGGATATTGCTTTCACCTGCACTCCCACGTTTAACCTGAAGCCCTTGACCTTCATACATGGCATGAATAATTTATACTCGCTGATTACCCTTCTCAGTCAACTCATTGATACATCCAAATGAAAAAAAGCCTTGAGGGATGTGTGACTGTGTAGTAGGACGTCAGCTGGGAGGTCATGCAAACTGAAAAATTTTATGCCAGTGGTAATTGAATGATTAATGAAGAATCCTGACCTGCGGGCGAACTTGATGTTATGTAGCTTTTCAGGCCTGGCTCTGTAGAGTATTTCAAGCTATACTGCTGCTAAAAAGCTCTTATCACTGTCTAGCACCAGATTATATCATATCTCTCACAAGTTGCAACCATTAGTCGAATAATCGATTGGTTAAACATCAGAATATAATCCATTGGCTACTTTTCTATCAAATTAAACTGCTTTTTTTTTTTTAGACAAATTAAGACACCTTGGACTTTGAAAAACCAGGAAGGACATTTGTCAATATTTACAGAAATAGACCAAACACGTTATCTATTCATGTAGAAAAAAATCTAATCAGAATAATCAATAACGGAAATAACCATTAGTTGCAGCCCTTTTCACAAGTCCCACATTTTCCGATTGAGTGGTGTTACATTTGTGTTCTAAAAACATATTCACATGGTATTTTTTAAATATTAAAACTGAAAGGCTTCAAAAGGTTGAAACTTCAATGTCCTGGAGCTGCACTAACAGCAAAATGGTATCCGGTTTTAAAAATAGGGAATGTGTTTTAAGTGGTAGCCTGTTGAGTTTTGAAATGCCTTCTTCGTACATTGAGACACAAACAAACATTCTGACCGAACAAAGCTCCGTCTAGGATGAAATATTCTCCATCTTAAGATAGTTTTCAGAGTCAGTTTGTTGGCTATTTCATCAATACCTATGCAAACACATATTTTCTGCTTTAAAAAATCAGGCTTTTATAATTGAGTCTCATTCAATGCATTACTTTTATAAATACAGAGATATAACTTGCATTAAAAATAAATATGTAAAAAAGTTCAGTTAATTCAGGCTATATTGGAATTCATCTTTACTTAGACATCACATTTCAAAAGCAAAAAGCACTGTTTAAAATATTTAACATCCCAGTAAGAAGTGGGGATAAAATGCGTTCAATGTCATCGTATTTCATAGATTCTATTTGAGAGCATTAGTAACGTTTCTGTTGTTTTGAATATTGCACTTTATTATTGGTCAAATATCTGGGGAGGAGAGAATACAATTATTGTTGAAGGCAGAAACCAGCAGCAGCACAAATATCCAGGCGTGGATCCAAAGAGCTTTTAAAGGCATTTCTAGCTGAGAGCGTTCAGGAGTTGATGCTCAGGCCTGAGGCAGGAAAAGGGAAATAAGATGACGTAAGTGAGATTCACAAGCACAGTAATTGCATGTTGCAAAAACCAGTTAGCGTTCTGTGATACTGATTTACTTGGACATATCTCAGGAGATTTGGTATTTGGCTTTGGCCTTTGACCGCTCTATATTTCGCACTCGCAACCAGCCTAAAATAAACACTCACTATATGCAATTCATTCAAAATATCTCAAATGTTGCAGAGCTTTATTCGCCCATCTTTGGTCAATTTTGACGCTATAAATGCTAGAAGACTGCGATTGATTTGCAATGAGTCAGGGCCTGACCCTGTGAGTGCTTTTGAAAATGAGAGAGAATGTCTTCAACATACAGCTGGGAATGAAATTCAGGGTTGAGTTTAAGCTTCGGGCTGAACGTGAGACTCTTTGTGATGCTAAAGATGACTGATTCCTCTGTCATAGTCCAGCACTACATATACAGTTCTTCTGTTTTCACGGTTGTCTTTTGCGTGACTTACTTAAACGGCTTCTGTTCGTTGTTGATTCATACTCTTGGCCTCCTGGGTTGTTACATTACTCTGTGTCCAAAGGTTGTGATGTGTCACTCGTGCAAGGATCATGGCTTTAGCTTTAACAGTTGTCACAGCCTTTAACTCGCTGTTTCATTCTGCAGAGGTGAAAATGAGATGAAAGGGACAGACTGTTTACACTGAGTTGCCCAGCTGCTGCCACTGTCACTGGAATTATTGGTGCTCCACAATCAGTTTCCTGGGGTGAAATTTAAAAGGCTGGCTAATTGACAGAACAGTGAAATGCTGCTTTTGCTCTGGGTTGTTTTTTTCCTACAAAAGCCAGCAAACAATCACCTAATGAAAAAGGACGTTGGCTTTCAAATGGCTCAACCTCAACTGCTCAGAACTGGGTCATATTTGGTTGTATGCCAGTTTGCATTTGTCATATTTCCTTTGGATAGTTTCAATTTATGACAGCTGTTTGCATTTGGAAATGCAGCTTCTCTGTTTTTGACTTTTGAGAATGCTTTCAGCTTTACAGGTTCAAACACATAAAGGGCCAGGTTAACCAACTTAACCCTTTTAGAATTACCTATAACAGTGCAATAAAATACTTGGCCATTGTATCAAATCATTGTAGTTTTTCTTTTTATTATTGACCCTACATCTTGGCCTAATATTTGGCCTGAGTTGATTTGGATGGCTAATATTGCTTTAAAATCACATATAACGTCTTGATTTCCATATATCAAGGGGCAACGTGATTAATCTAGTTTCCAAACCAAGTTTCAGCCCATTGTTTAGCTGTCCAGACACAACTATGTACTCTCACCGCTCTCATTGTCTAGATCATTGCTCGTTTATAAGTCTCAGGAGTCGGTAGAGACTTAAACAGGAGCTAAAACAAGAGTAAATATTATCATTATTAGAAGTAAACCTTCATTCAAGGTTGGTGGGACTGGAGAAAATGAAGTTGTCAACTCCTCGCACGAACCTCATAGTCGAACTCTGAAGGTCGGAGCAGAGCCTCTCACCTGGGGGTTGAGCTGCTGCTGCTGCCAGGAGCAGAGGAGCAGGCTAATGAGCTGAGTCCCATAGTCTGCTGCCTCCTCTCTTCCTTTTGGCCTCCTGCCTTCAGGGAGTTCAAACCCAGCTCTCCTAACTCTATACCTTGCAATTCATCATACCTTGTCGTTCATTATGAAGCCTGGCTGATAATGAATCTTTATTATCTTATTCTCCACAATAAAAGGTCAAGCTGCCCGTGGTGAGGTACTTTATGGACCCCACTGTGGAGTTATGTGTTGTCTGCTCTGCCCTTGGTAAGCATTTTCTTTGGATGAGGCTGCATTTCACCGTGCCCTCTGCCTCTTTCTGCTGAAGTGGACGGTGCTACATTATAGCGGGTAACCTAAAACCACACCAAGAATGCAGTAGTTAGCAAAACATTGGGATGGCTAAGGAAAAAAATTGAGAATCCTTTGTGCACAAAGCGGGCATATTCAAGTCGGCGTGTGCATTTTATTACATGAAATCCCTGCTCGCTGGCCTGGGTCCATCCTGTTGTCATAAAGGGCTCATGAACCGATGAATTAGTAATTTCCTCGTGTGATTTACAGGACCCTAACTACAGGGCAGATGTGTTTGTGCAGCCAGTACTTACACACTGTTCCTCATCCTACACTTTAAAGGGTAAACCCTGCGCATGTCCAGATAAAAATCAAAAGCGCATTACAGAAGGAATCCTACATTTACTATGCAGTCAAGATACACTACTCTTGTTTTTGTTTACGAGCACAAACTCAGATCTGCTTTGCTGTTCTGAATAAATCAGGTCAAGCTGAGGATGGGGTGTTTTTTCACTTGAATTTGCAATTTATCTTGATACACGGGCTTGCAGAAGCGAGTGGGAGGTTCAGTGGGAATTCTCTGCGCAGTTATAAAAATACCGACCAGCCCTTCCCTGGTCGTATAAGACGGCTGCATACGCTACATGCCTCGGTGGGAAGAGACTTCTGAGGACAGTTGCTTTACAACTCAGGGATGATAGCTGAGAGAAAGAGAGTGCATTCTTCTCCTGCTCTCACAGGCTCACATGTCATATCTCAGAGATCAGCTGAAGGCCTTTTGAACATGTTGACAAATGGTGTGGACACATCACTGCTTGTCTTTCAAGGAGAAAAGCCTTTTACATGATTATGTGGAGAAAAAACTGCACAACTACCAAGTCAGGATAAAAACTTGATAATATGGTCTGGATTGGCCAGGTTTTCATAACGCACTTTTCCTATAAAGTGTAAGCCAGACTCTTATCAGTGTGTAGGATGAGTGGGTTTAGGATGTATCAAAAGGAGGCAACACTTAATTGTACCTCCTTGTAGTATGAACCAGGCAGTGTCTTTCAGGAAAACGCTGCTATCAGCCACGGTGCACAGTGCCAAGGTCGCATCCTCACTTAGCTGCTGATGTCATCATTTGATCAAGGGTGATGGCAAAGGAGACCCATGTTTATTTCTTGGTGGAGGTACTGCGATATGAAATGAGACACTGAGCTGCACGTGTGATATGTTCAAAGTACATTTACAAGATGGCACAGGGATCATGAAGACTATTTTTGAGGCTCAAAATTACAATTTTTGCAGCTACTCTCCAAAATGACATTTATAGTGGTAAACATTTTGTTTATTTCTCATCGGATATTACACATATTCTTGTCAAAGTATTACTGACCCTGTCTTTAACCTGGTTCCAGTTTTTACTTAACTTTAAATGTCCGAACCTTTGTTGGCAAACTGAAATGTTGAGTGAGGTATTTAGCCTCGCTCTTTGAATTATAAGTTTAGGTTCTTAAATATTTGTATCTTGTGTTATTTGATTTATTTGAAATATAAACAGTTTTAACAATGGAACGCGTAGGACCACTACAACGATTAGACCTTAACCCTAGTCTTAATTCAGCACAATAGGGGCTGTTGAACAACGGCATTGTAGTACTACAGCAGATGTGTTCCACTGTGCTTTGTTCTCTTATTAGAAGGTCTTTATAACATGTTCCTCTTTTCTTTAGATCACAGACGTGTCCTTGCCAAATTACCTGGTGGCCTCCTCTGTGGGTCTGTTGCCCACTCAGCTTCTCAACTCGTACCTGGGCACCACGCTCCGCACCATGGAGGACGTGATCGCTGAGCAGAGCGTCAGCGGGTACTTCGTCTTCAGCCTGCAGGTCAGCTGCCGGTCACAAAGGAAGCATTTATCAAACTCTCTCTCTGTTTATCTTGACATTGTTTATCTTTACATTTACAAACATTACCGTTCGCACATACCTCTCAGTGTTAAACAACTTGTGTAATATATTCCTAACTTGCATATACAGTTAGATGTTTTTGAAATAGTTTTGCTGTTACACGTGGTCTTACACACCCTTACAACCTATAGCAGTCAAACCATGTTGATCAATTTAAATGTATAATTGACTAAAGTTATTTAGATTTTGAACAAACCCCTGCCATGTGCTTTGGGTCATTTTTTAGGGAGAAATACATTTTTTGATATTTTTTGATATTGATATCATATTCTACCCATTCAATGAGCCCTTCACAAGAGGAATAAGCACAGTAAACCTGAAAGGTACCTTTTTTATGAGCGTCTCCATGGCCACCATTTGCTTTAATTTTTTTTATTTTGAATCTTCTCTCGCCGAGGAAGCATGGAAAAGGCATTTTTCTCTTCTTTTTTGAATTGAAGATACAAATCTCAACAAGTCTGGTTTTTAAAAGTCTGTTTTTAAACTTGTCCTGGTTTGACCCACATCATTGAGGCACATGTTTGCTTGGTGCTTTTTTCCCCCTTCCTTGTATTTAAAACAGACATCTTACTCAGCATGTCAAACCGTATCCTAGGACAAACGAGCCTCAACATTTCCCCCTCCCCTAAGTCTTCAGTTACATAACCGTCTAGAGTGCTAATTCCAAGCCTTGTGTAGTAATGCTAAAAATGCCCCTACTTCTGTTCAGCTCAGTCAAAGGTCATTTGAGTCTCTCACCACGCCTCCAACAGCTGTTGAGCTTCTTTATATCCTCGGTGCTACGGCATTATGGGTAGGTGCAGTTTTGACACATTAGCAGAGGTCAAGGCCAAGGGTCAGTTTAACATCAAGTAGGCGTCAGGTTCTCCTGCAGAACTGAAAGCTGTTGCTCCTAATCGACAACTGGCCTTAATCAGGAGGAAGCTTGAACACTGGTGGTGGGAAACCAGATTATCTCTGACTGTTCTTACCGTCTTAGGCTTCACGTTTCTCCGGTGTTAAGATGTCTACTATTGCTAACTCTTGTCAAGAAAAGGTATAATTGTCTAATGAATAATCACACAAACCTTGTTTCAATCACGTATTTTAAGTGCATTTCGAAGTATTTTCTAAGAAGAGCTATACCCAAATGACAAAACTCCATATCACTTTCTCTACTGCGCAGACATTTTTTATCAGTTGTTTGAGAAAGCAAAAACTTGCTGACATGAATACAAAAATGTAACTTATCCACTTGAAACAAATTCCCAGAGACCTCATACCAAGGAATTGTGTTTGAACCGTCTACTTTTCCCGTTAACTGGTGGATTACAGTCATGCGTTGGCTTTACTAGCATCACTAGCATACATGAAAGAAACTACCCTGTTAACCAATCATTTGCTCCAAACCAGTTCATGGAAAACAACAACTGCATTACTTTATGACACCCTTTCAACTTTCGCCTGCAATTTTTGTGAAAATGAGTCGGAGCTATTGAGTCTGATGTATTGTCATGTACAGATGTTATGTGTGTGTCAAACAAAAACCCTGACTTTCCTCCGTGTTTTCCTCTGCAGATCGTCATCAGCATCGGCCTGATGTTCTACGTGGTGCACCGGGCGCAGGTAGAGCTCAACGCCGCCATCGCCGCCTGCCAGATGGAGCTGAAATCGTCGCACATGAACGGCTCGTCCACCAATCACAGCGGCTTCACCTACTGCAGCAAGAGAGCGGCGGCCGGCAGCGGAAACTGCATCAACGTGGTGTGACCTACCACTCAGTCGCTGAATTGTAAGACTTCAGAGCCCCTCTATGTTTAGACGGTGTCTGAAATGTTTTCGGGGGGTTTATAATTTCCAAAATCTTCTTCTAGCAACACTATGGAGAAAAACCCTGAAAGTGTACATCCTTAGTCGGTACGATGTTTTAGATGTGTAGACCACGCAACCTTTAAGAAACGGTGCTGATGGAAGATGCTACACATCTTGTTGGAGGTTTTTTTTCTTTCTTTTTTTTAAGGCACTTCTCAACCTATTAACTTAGTTTACTTTGTTATAGGAGTTGTCAATGAAATGATGATATTTAGAGATTTAAGAGGTGGCTAAATGAGTGAGTCCGTACAAACAATAACTCTAGGCATTAACTGCCTGCTAACACCATGAATGTGCAATCTGGAGCTTTCTAGAGAACCAAGGAATTTCCATTTCAGTGTCAAAGAAATGCCAACCTATGCACCTTTCACTTCATCCGTTTTTATTTGACTCAAGCTATTTATGATCTGCATCCAGTGCTAATTCACGGTACAAATAATAAGGGCCTTATTACTTTTGTAAAAGAAAATTTGGCTTTTTAGTCCAGTTCCTTTTTTAAGTGTCTTATTTTTGGACTACGGAGAGAGGGGGGAGCTCTCAGCGAGAACTACTTTGTGATTTCTGCTGGCTTCCTACCACATTAGCTGAATCCGCCTTGCCTGCCCGGACATGGTTTTGGCGCTTCTGCAGTTTTTTGATAAGAGCAGCTGGGGAGCAGAGCAGATTTCACAGCACGAAACTCAGGAATGTTTCTGCCAGGAAGGTTGAAGTGATCATCAGCTCCTCGGTAGCACAGACACACGTTCTGCTACACTGCGCCCGGACCGAGATGTCAAGCTTTCCTGTTAATGTTTATATTCATTTTCAATTAGGTTTTACATTTGTTTTTTCGTTATACATCTTTGGCTGTGAGATTATCCATTAGGATTATTATATAATTTGTGTTTAAGATAGTTGACAATTCTGTGCAATACATCAACAAGCGGTGATTTAAATGGCATGAATGTGGTATTTCAGTGCTGAAACCAAACTAATCAGAAATGCTCTAAGCATCAACATAACACAGAGCTGAGTTTATTTAAGGTTTTACTTAGATTCTATGTGAGTAAGCTAGATGAGATAGAGAAGCTGTTATTTTGTATGTGCCATCATTAGGTAAAGCTTATCATGACACTGAGGCTATATGTGACTTCTGACGGACAGTATTTTATTACTTAATGTTAATTATGGACCGGTTCTTTATAATACGACAAAGCTCTCATTCTGTAGGTTCTCTTGCACAGTCCACTAAACAGATGTACATTATTTTCATACAGATACAGTTGGAAGGGGTTTGGTTGCTCAAAAGTTGAAGCTGATGTGTCTCAGAAGCCGACAATCAAACACAACACGGACACTAAGTGATGAATGTGATAATGTTTTTTATTTTTACATGAATTATTGTGATGCTGCTCCTCAGACAAAGTCTGGTTGAGGAATAATAAGGGCTCCTATATGAAATCTTCATCTCTGTGTATTTGTAATGCTGGCACACATTTTAGTTTTTCATTTTTTGTACTAAAGTTTGTTTTTCTTTCTTCAAAGCCAGATTTAATGTTCGCCCTACACATTCCATGCTGTCAGTCCTCTTCAAAGCTGTAGGGTTATTGTCATGCTAAGTGTTGATTGAAAGGGCCCCTTGCTGTCTGATTTTAGCAATAATGTTTGAAAGCAAAAACAATGTGATAGAAATCATGAGATCTGTTGCCAAGTGTTGAGAAGAGCTGTTTACTACGGATGTTGAAGACTGACTCGTGAACATGAGGGAACAAAAACTGCTTTAGAGTTGTTAGTCGAGCCATGTTCGTCTGTAAGGCTGAATATAAATATTACAGGTTATTGTTTCAGTGTTCAACCTGCCTGTTGCCTCCCGCTGCCTCCGACAGATATTTCTGCTGCCACTTGAGTGAAAGAGACACAGAAAAACTCGAGTCCCGAAACATACCGATCCCTCATTGATGTTCAGAGATCAGACCTCTCGTTATTAAAATCTTCTAAATCCAATTTAGACACGTTTTCCAGTTTCTTACTTGAAATGAACGGTTAGGTAGAGAGAGATTAGTTAATTTTATGGCTGCAAGATTTTATCAAATCTAGTCACCATTCATTTTGTTTAACGGCATAGAAATTATTTTGAGTTCTAGCAGTGACCCCACCCTCCAAACAAAATGTGAGTCAATGAAGTCAACGTTATACCACGTTAAATGCAAAAATCTAATCGATGAAACTTGATCAGCCACAAGTTCATTGAGATTTTGAAAACTTGAGATTGTGGGAAAATGAGCAGTGAAGGCGTTCCTCTTAGGTGGTTTCTACTTAACTTAGATATAGTTATGCAACAACTGATTCCTAAGGGAAGTATATTTCATAGACACCCACACAGACCTGCACCTGGGATGTAACTGGACTGTTAAGAGGAGTACAGTGTGATGTCATTAACTCAAAGGTCACGTTTAGGGTCTCGTTCGGTGCTATGAAATGCAATACTTCCCATCTGTATCAAGTGCATTACACATATACTGTATTTTGTAATACAGAGAATTTTACAGTGTATAAATATTGATATTTATCGCTGTACAATGCTTGTTCAGTGTTATTTATGAGAGAAAATAAAACAGACTTTGTTACAAAATGTTGGTTCAGTTTTATTACTTTAATGTTTTTATGTGGTCCACTCCTCTGTTTAATAATTTACATCTCAGGATGACTTATGTAATACAGAGTCAACCTCTCTTGTCTGTAACCTTGTTATTTAAGATGGACTTTAACAGCCTGAAGTGACTGGTATCAGTGGGAAACTCTGAATTCTTGACAGATGTTTTCACAGAAATGTGTTACTTATATCTCAACCATTACATCGCGTACTTTCCCCCTCATCATAACAGCACCCCACATCTTCGCTCGAGGCACTATATTGAGAGATTGTGCAAGTCTTACATGTCTTCTTTAAGACTAGTGAAAGAAAACACCCATAATGCATATGCACGTGTTAATTTGACTTATGTTGTCTTATTTTTATCTGCAGGTTTTTCCCTCTTCTAACCAAACGTAAGCATTAGATAATGTCATGAATGATTATTTAAAAATAAACATTAAGGACTTCTAATACAAACAAATATTGTCCTAATGCAACTTATCAACATGGCAACAATTATGATGAAATCTAACATGTTTTACTCTGTTTATTCTTTCAAATTGTTTGGAATTATTAAACAAAATGTAGTCTTTTCCTCACAGAAATCTACACTACATCAACACCATATGACAAACATGACTATTCTGATGGATTTAAAAAGGGTTTGTTCATACATCATTCTTAGCACTATTTATATAATATTTTATTCATAAAAACATGGCAACATTTTTTATTTCAAAATATTTGTATGAATTTTCTCGTTCAACACAGAATTCCCACAGATGGGCCAAAAATGTTGTAGAAAATTTAAAAAAGCACTAGGTCTTGTGTGGAACAAATGTTGCACCTGGCTTGACCCAATGTTCAGATATCTGTTCTTGAAATGTATGTTAATTAGTACATCATTAATGAGGTACTGCCTCTTTGCATATTAAAACACATTTTCAGAAACCTATTTATAGATATTTTATATCTTTGTGTACGTAATCAACTGGGGAGGTTGAAGGTTAATGGCGGCCGGCCCATAGGGGCGCTAGGGGCGCCGCCCCCGCTCTCCCCACATTAAAAATAAAAAATATATATATTTAAAAAACATATTTTTTATTTTTATTTTTAATAAACAAGGTAAATATTATATAATTGGTATCAGTAAAATGTATAATCTACAATAAAATCTCGTTTAAAATTGTGTTACGATGTCTAAAGTTACTGATAAGTCACATGTTTCCTGCCTGGCCTTGCCCGTGCATAGCGCCCAGACGAGAGTGCAGCAAGTGCATCAGAAGCCAACTGTTGCTATCTTTAAACTATGCCGCCGAAACATAATTTCATCCAATCAGCGTCGTCAAATCTGATGGTCACAGGGCGCCTACGTCAGCGCCCGGTGCAGTCTGTGAGTTGTTTGGACTCGTATCTGAGGAGACAAAACAGGAAGCTGTCATACAATCTGGAAGCTATCATTAGCAGCTAATATGAAAACTCCGTTTTTGACATAAAAATTGAATTATGGATTATTAATATTGTTTTCAAAGTGGCAGACACATTGCATTAACCTATGGATTAACCTTCATCCGCGTTTTTCTCATTTTTGATCAGAATAACAGCAAAAGGTGAGCATATCTCCGTGTTTTGCTACCTTAAGGTACGTCGTGTGATGTCTGTATTTGCTTCCCCTGTCGCGAGTTCTGATCGCTCAGTGATGATACTTTTATTTCTAGAATCTGTGGAATCTCAGCCTATTAGCTAAACTTGTTTGTGCATCCGATAAGTATATTGATTGATTTATACCTAGAGTGCGTTAGCATTTTTTCGCTCAGGGCTCATTTAGACGCTTCTTGTGAGACTTGTGTTTTGTTTCGGTAAACATGGTTCATATCATCAGTTAGCTGAGTTTCTTCCCGTTAAATGAGTAGGACACATGAATAGTTTATTACATTTTAAGAAGCCCTGAGACACAATTTCGTGAGAAAAAAAAACGGGAGTTCACAGGTTAAATGAGAATTAAATCATTTTAAGTAATTTTGAGTGTTCCCAAAGCCCCGGTGTTCTGCAGTTTGTGTGGGCCTACTGTACTGTTGCACAGTTTATACTGTAGAAACTATGTCCAGGACAAGGTGTTTGGAAGTTTTGGAAGATTCATAGCTAACCACACTGAAGATTATGGAGGTATTGATCAGTCTTCTCATATTTTTAAGCCTCAATTTGTCCTCCCCTCTAACATCACCAGAAGTCATAATTTAAGGGGTCTTTTCTCCAAATGTTTTACCGGGGGAGCATCCCCCCGGACCCCCCTAGTATTGTTTGGTCACCATTTCCACAGCCCCACCTAAAATATTTTCCACCAGCCGCCACTTATATATAAGGTAACATTGTACCTTATTCACCTCCAGTGGTGGTCCTCAGTATTACTTCGTCCTCAACCCTTTGAAAGACAAAATGTTCTCTCAGGAGGTTTCCCCTTATCTTGCAAAAATCTGAATAGCTGTCAGTGCTCAAATATGTACCAGAAGCAGCAGCACTGTACGGTCTGAAATAACGCTGGCTGCTGGGGCCGTTTGTCACAGCGATTTTGAAGGGAATCAGTGATGGATGTAGCGGTGGTGATGTAGAGTGGAGCACCACTTACGCTTGCCCTTGCCATGCCCTGCCTGTGACAAGCTATCTGTACAGGGGGAGGTGTGTGTGTGTGTGTGTGTGTGTGTGTGTGTGTGTGTGTGTGTGTGTGTGTGTGTGTGTGTGTGTGTGTGTGTGTGTGTGTGTGTGTGTGTGTGTGTACACAGACAGATCCTGCTCACACATATATGGTGGGAACGTTGCCCACAGCCATCTGCTCACACCCCAGATACAACAAAAACAAAAACCCAAAGAGAGCACAGCCACGGTCCATCAATCACCCAGCAGACCAGACCCCCCTTTTGCATTCTGCCCCCCCTATTTTACCAGGAGCTGCAGCACAGTTTCTCTGCTGATCTTCACAAGACCAGCCGATCTCTTCCGGGTTCGGATCAGATCTGTGTCCGATCCATCATCATCCAGTCCTGCTTCAAAGGACAAACCTCGTCCCAGAGCCTCTCCGGCAGCACACACAAACGTCCACACAAACCAAGAACATTCATTTTGACGGGCCTCAAATGAAAGCCTGAGTTCTCACTGAGGGCTACGTGTTTGGAGGAGAGCTCCAAAAATAAATCTGTGAGGCTGTTGAAAATAAAAGCTCGGTGAAATTATAAAATATAAAAACAGAGTGAGGGAAATGATCTTGGAATACATCCACACAGCTTTCCAGAGGGAAACGTATGGATGATTTTATATTTGTTGGAGGAGGGAAATGTTGATGGGCCTCTGGCAGCAGAGGGATGCTGCTCAAGGCAGGACGTTGGATCACATGACCAGTTACTTGGCCCCGACAGATGTTGCCTCCATCTGTAGCACCAATGACCTGCTGCTGCTCCACTCCTCTCGGCTGAAGTGGGAAACTGCTCAGTACAGAAACAGGAGAAATAGTGCACCTCTAGAAGACCAAGGACCATGTATTAAGAAATACTCAAAAACGTTCCTGATAGCTTCTAATAAATAATAATTTTCTGGCATTGTTTGTTGAATGTGAATGTAAACTGAATTTCATTGGGCTTTAGACTTTTAGTGGAACAAAATAACAGATTTTAAAACATCATCTTTTAATTCAAGATTTATTTTTAATTAATTGTTATTTTAACAAAATGAAGGTTTAACATTGTGGCACAGGATGTTAAATTACCTAAGTTTGACTGCAATAACATTTGAATATGAGGTCGTATGGATTCTTGAGTGTTGGCCAAATAACGTGTTTTATGAAGTTACAGCAACAGCAACCTTTGACCCCTACAATCTAATCAGTTCACCAGTCACAGTGAACGTTTGTGCCATATGGCACAAACGTTCACTGTGACTGATGAACTGATTAGATACGGCGTTACCGAGAATGGGGCAGACTGACAACCCGAAAACACAATGCTATTAGCAACAGAGGCACAAGACGACAAACATTATTCCTAAAGTTTTAGGCTTTAGGAGATGTCATTAAAGCTAGACAGACGTCGCTCACATGTCCTTGCTAATCAGGGGGAGGGAGGCCTGATATGGTGACGCCTGCTCCCGGGGAAGAGTCACATCTGTGTCCTCTCCTGAGGTCAGCTGATCCTCACTCTGTGTGACCGAGAAGTAAAAATGGTTTTCTGCTCGCCGTGCAAACATGAAAACACACTCTGAGATCTGAAGGGTGCGTTACAGGCAGCTGAGGGACACAGACAGTGTGGCGACAGAGACCGTGATATATCTGGGGTGGAACAGAGGTCATAATGTAGATCTGTAGATTAGGGTGGTATTAAATCATTAGAAAGAGCAGCATATCATTCTAATAGGCTTTTTTCACAGCAGACACTTTACATGCCACATGTATTAATAATGTAAAATGAGGAAGCAATCATAAAGCCTTACTGGTTAGGACCATCAGCTGCAAGTGTATTTCTTTATGTTTACTTTAATTGTGAGTAATTTGTAGTTCAAGTTTTATGGAACTATAGCTAAAGTTACAATGATTTGGTGGTTAACATCAAGTTCAAATAGATAAATCTCTATCCAAATATTTTGATTTGTTTTTATGTTAACACTAACGTGGAACCACATTTCAACTCTGCAGTGCTCTCTAGTGGTCGATATAAAAACTACATAAACACAGTGATGCAAACTTTGATATTTGAACATTTATTAGTATTTTCCCAGATTCATTTAGCAATTATACAAAAAAAAAAGGCTTTGTCAGAGACTCCAACAAGAGAACATTTTGAAGATAAAACTGACTAAATCAGGATATAAAATATACAGGTAACCAACATTCAGAGGAGGTCAGATCTTCAATCACAGAGAAATGTTTGTTTTCTAATGCCAGTACTGACAAGGCCTCAACTTAAGAGCTCATATTAAACTTTAAAGGACACGTTTCAGGATTTTCTGGTGTGCATTTTTACGCAGCGATGAAGCTACAGTAGATTCCCCAGTGATCACTAGTGAAGCGTCCACAGTCCAGTTTCTCCAGACCCAACAGGGCCATGTGGTCGGGGGCCAGGCGGGGGACGCCCTCCTTGGTTGCTGGGCGGATGTAGACACGGTCGAAGCGGCAGCGACTGACGTAAGGAAGCGCCTTGTTGCTATTGGCTTTGGTGTCCCATGTGTAACGACAGTGCTCCTGCTTTCCCAGTCGCTCCCACACATCGCTGACCTGTGGGGGGAGACCCACCTTGGCAACCTGGGATGGAGTCGAGGGGAAAGATTATTAAAGAGGAACACTGTGTGATGGCAGGTGTGGTGATAATTGATAAACAAAGATGTGAAAAATAATGTATTTACACAGAACAGGTGAGGGCCGGGACATTATAGTACAATCAGTAAAAAATAAAGAAAATAGTTAAACACAGGTACATTTCATAATGCATAGTATACTTAAAAGGGTTTAAAGAAAAAAATAACAAATTGTTAAAAATCTAGATGAAATTTAAAATGAATTCTCTCCATTTTATTTGATGAGAAGTGCAACAAGGCAGGAAGGGTTCCTTGAAACTGGCATTTTGTAATTATTTAATTTAAGCCATTAAATTCTATACAAAAGTAATGAACAAGACAAAAAAAGAAAAGGGTAATATTTCCCCGAGAAACAAGGATTTTGTTGATAAAGAGTGGTTTTCCTAAACAAGGGGGGGGAGTGGATTACCATTTCAGCAATCACACATCATAGTTTTTAAGTCAAACATGATTTAAAAGTCCCATGTCATGCTTTTCAGGTTATTACCCGTCCCCTTGTGTGTTATGAAGGTTTTTATGCATGTAAACGGTCTGCAGAGTCACAAACCCTCAAAGTACACCCTGTAGCGAGTACAACTCGAACACAGAAAAGACCTGTCTATGCTGCCAAGTAAGAGCCTGTTCATATTGTAATGTTCACCGCTATTCAAAATCACAGATCAGTCTCGAGCCTTCAATGTCGAAAACGTTCTCTTTATTTTCTGGTATTGACGGCCACAGCCACGCCTTACAGAACCAATCAATAGTATAACAATCATTATGACTTTTTCCCACACTCGAAGACAACTCCTACCGTTTTTTTTGTATAAGACCATTACACAATAGCCACTTTCACACCGCAGGACTTGCCGTACTTTAGTGCCGGCACTAAAGTACCATGGCACTGAATCCGCCAGGGGGCTAGTGCCAATCGCATTCACACCGCAGTACTTTCCCTGAGGCAAGATTACGCTGACGTCACTTCGTCTTCTTCTTCTCTGGGTTTACTGGCAGGCCGCAAAACCACTTCACAACGAGTACAAAAACAAACGAGAGAAGAAGAACTACACGGGGGAGGGGGTATAAAGCCCACCCGCTGTACATGATATATATATATATATATATATATATATAGATATATATATATAATAGGTAGGCTCAGCAGACAGACCGTAGTGCAAAGATAAAGTGTCACATGATTATCTACTAAATAGTAAATTCAGCATCAACTTCACCAAGATGAAGTTCATATCTTCCTAAGATACGTGTTACTTTATGTCCCTACTAGAATCCTAAACATAAGGGTAATTTACAAATAAAATACCCCATTATAACAATGGACTTTATCTTTATGTATTTATTATATATTACCCCCTCAGGCTGATTTTGGCAAAGGACTCCTTTGCCAAAATCAGCCTGAGGGGGTAATATATAATAAATACATAAAGATAAAGTCCATTGTTATAATGGGGTATTTTATTTGTAAATTACCCTTATNTCTTTTGGCCATTTTCAGTCCCTGCTAGAGAGGTGGTACGAACCTGGTGATAAAAGAGTGCCAATTTCTATTCTATTTCTATTGGCTGGGCGAATTGCAAACCACGCCCCGTTAGACTCTGAATTTTTTTTGTTAGGCAGCCATTTTTTTCCTCGCTACAAAACCACATCCACACCTGAGCGAGCAGTTTTTTTGTACTTTAAAGCAGTTATGACCACACGTACTACAACACCGGAGCGGTGGAATGATGAGGAAGTGTCGGCGCTTCTGGCAATTTACTCTGAGGACGGGATGCAGCAGCTTCTACAGAAAGCAGTTCCCAACTCCAAATGTTTTGAGCGATGTTCGCAAAAGCTACTTGAGCGGCGTGATGCCGTTATTGTTATGTCTTGACTGTGCAATAAAACAAACAAACTGGCGAAGCTTTATTTATTGTGTCCCACCCCAAATTTGCAGAATAGAAGAATGTGAGAGCAGACAGGTGTCGGTGGTTGAATTTATCTACAATGTTGCAACCTTGTGCAGCAATGGCAGGGGCAGAAACACAAGTCTTACAGACCTAAACACAAGTAATTTATCATGTCATTTGTTTTAGATAAATAAGGGAAAAACACCAAACAACGGTTAATGTCCTTTTCCAAAATCAGCCTGAGGGGGTAATATATAATAAATACATAAAGATCCTTTGTTATAATGGGGTATTTTATTTGTAAATTACCCTTATAACCCAGCCTCATGGTGCACATGATTTTTTGCTTGGACATTTTGTTGGTTTGAGTCATTTGAGCTCGGATTCTAGTAGGGACATAAAGTAACACGTGTCTTAGGAAGATATGAACTTCATCTTGGTGAAGTTGATGCTGAATTCACTATTTAGTAGATAATCATGTGACACTTTATCTTTGCACTACGGTCTGTCTGCTGAGCCTAACTATTATATAAATATATATAATATATATCATGTACAGCGGGTGGGGCTTTATACCCCCTCCCCCGTCGTATAGTT
>NW_011344552.1:336927-353806 GCF_000735185.1 Notothenia coriiceps
AAAAAAAAGTTGACTCGTCTTGACGTGACGTCATCAGCTCGCGCATCACAGAATGTAAACAACACTGTATAGAGCTCATTTACCGACGAACATTTCTACTAAAGACCGGGCAAAAAGTGGGGGGAAACTATTCTGCACCCCGTGCAACTGTGTGTTGGAGCATAAGAGAAAATCGACGGGGACGACCCACTTTGATTCATTCAAACATTCGAAAATGCTTTCTGCTGCTGCGGACAAGAAAGCCGAACAACTCACGTTCAGCGAGGCATCAACCTCCAAAAACCTTTCGAAGGCTACAAGAAACGAAGTGAGTAGCCTACAAGATTGAAGCTGGTCAGATAACGAACGAGTAAATGAAAACGGAATGAGGCGGAGAAGTGTGTGTGACGTGTGTGTGTGGTGGGGGTGGGGTGAGATTAAAATAGCCAATTGTCTTTTACAATAAATAAACATTGAATGTAGTTTAATGAATAGTTAAGGGTTTAACGTAGTGGCAGGTTGTGTGTGAGAGAGAATAAATAAGACAGCCCAATATTTAAAAAAATTGTTATTCTTTTTCCCCGCATATTTTGCATATTTCGCAACTTTCCGCATATTTTGCAACTTCCCGCAATTTCACCGCATAAAATCACATAAAAACCCCTTATGTTTAATCGCATAATCAAGGAATTTTGCCCGCGTTTTTCTGGAGGGTCTAACTTATTATGGCATTCTATACTATTCTATTATATAAGGACATGTTGTAGATATGCTATAGTTTGACTTTTTAATTGCATTTTTACGAGATGCTATTTATTGAAAAAAGCATATTCTGTTTTATGTAAAAGGAGCAGATTTTATTAAAATGATCTCTTAGTATATTTTTGATGAACAATATTTATTTTATTTTCTTCTAAGGTTACATTTAACACTAAGTAAAAGCCTTATTGTATTTATTTGCATTGCATTGATATTGATTTGTCCCAAAAGTAATGGAAAGTAATTTGTTTAGGTTATATAAATATCAGATACTTACAGTAGTTACTGATGGTTAGGTCATTAGTAAATGTAAAGGAATACATTGTCTCAAAAAAACAAAAACATATGTGTGAGTAATTTTCCATTTGCATGAACACATAATAGATAACGAACAATATAGGAATACAACAGTTTTATTAAATGGCGCATGTATGCTTTCATTCAAAAATGTAAATAAGAATAAAACACACTGCACAAAGAAAAACAAAACAAATCTTTTAAATCGTGATCATACAAATAAAGATGTTATTTGTGTTTTTAGAAAATCCCCGTAATCTGAATCCAACACATTTTTTTTAACAATGACTTGATATAATCATTGGATTAACAAGAACATTCAGCATTTTCTTGAAAGCTACCTTCTGTGTTTTCCTTGCAGAGCATCAATTTTTACATCACGATGTGCTAGCCATTGTCAGTACACATGTACAGTACATTGTAAGTGTACATATTCATATTCATGTTTGCTGATCCACCAATTGTGGATCAGTGAAATATCATCAAATCAGCAGCAGACATGTTGTACCCATAAGGCCTTCTGCATGCACAAATAAAACAGGGACTCACTCGTCAAAAAACCCACTTTTCTAAGTGTTTCTATAAAAGAGTGAGATACTATTTATGTAAGATTGGTTGCATGTAGCATTGGTTCCAGACTTTGAGCTGGTCGCCATTCTATACTGTTATTATATTTAGTAGGTACCCCGTCACTCAGCTGGGATGATTCACCTAGATTTTCTTTTTGTAACTCTATAACTCACCCTTAATATAAATGCATTTAAACTTGACATTTACACATATTGTGAGCGAACGTAATAAAATGAAGACTCACTTCTAGCAGTTTCAACATCTTTTGTTAAGACTAGAGCTCTTAAAGAGACACTTGAGCTCGCCTGTCTTTCATAAACTGCAACAAGTCTGGAGGCGGGACACCAGGATTATGAAAATTGATTTGGAAATGGGTTTTTTTGTGTACATAATGTGCAACCCCTAATCTTTCTACGTACCTCCTGCAATCCCCCCAACTACCCCTAGGGGTCCCCCTACCCCCGGTTGGGAACCAGAACTATGAGTTTATTTGTTCTTGTTGAGCTTCTCCATGAGATGAACCGTGATGACAGCAGACACCATGATGATCAGACCCACAGAGAACACACACGTCTTCACCAGGCACACAGATAACCCCTCTGGATCTGAAACACAACAAACAGAGAGTTTCATATCAAAACCGACACAGAGATCCAGACTGAGACGCACAACTGAGTGGAAGCAGCAAATCAGGTATTACTTCTTTATTTGGATAGCAGTTTGACTACTTTACAGTTTGCAAGTACTTTGAGTCCTACATTGTGAAATACAAGCACTGCAAAGTACAGTTGAGTTTTACAGACTGTCGATATACATGATGCAACGTAAAACAGCATTTTGGCGGTTTAATGTTGAATTAATATTTATTCTGTTCTTCAAATATGCAGGCATTTTTGTACTTATACAAATATTCAAGTGAAAAGGTTTCAGGTTCTGTATATGACACAAAATGCACATTATATGCGTAACACATGATGTACTGATGTACTGAATTAATTGTTTTATTTAAAGTTTCTTCAAATTAATTTTTTGAAGTTTTAAGTTCACATGTAACACCTGCAGCCTGACAGAGTGGGTTATTAATTCACAAAGAAGGTTTGTTAAACTTTAAATGGTATGTTATTATCAGGAAGTGATTTCTCTTACCATCAAGCTGGTGGCAGACGTCTTTGATTGTTTTGGTGTCGTTGGTCCAGCTGACATGGTTGCTATGGTTACAGATGATCGATCCACTTGATTGGTAGACCTGGAGAAAAGTATCAGGGATCCCCTCTGACCGCTCTCCTCCCTCCTGACTGCAGGTTCTGGTGTCACATGTGAAAGTGCTGTTGATGTGAGAGTCCTGTGAGCTGCAGGTCACAGTGAAGCTACAGGAGGAAGAGCTTTCAGAGACAGAGCTCACTGTGAGGAGAGGGAGAGACGCTCGATCTGAGGAGGGAAGAAGCAGGGGAAGAGTTTTAGAAACAAGACCACAGAAACTCTATCAGAGTTTGAGAGGTTAACAAACCTACCTTGAACTTTAATATTGTATTTAGCTGCTTCTGTTACGTCTCCTGAATGCTTTATCACTACAGCAGTATAAACTCCACTGTCTGCCTCTTGGAGATTCTTCAATTTCACAGAGAAATTGTTCACAGAAAACTCAACCCTTCCAGCATAATCAGGAAATACATTTGGTTTGTTGCCAGAGTTAACTGTTAATACATTTTTTTTTTCATTAAATTTCCATGAAAAACTAAAAACATCCTGAAGAACATCAGCATTCGTGACATTCAGAAGCACATCCTCTCCCTTCAGCACAAACACAGTCCCAGCACTGATCTCTGTAAAACAGTAGACACATCATACAGTAAATATCACACACAATATATGGTTATTTAGGTAATACTGAATATTTCTATATTCCCACTTTATGTAATTATAAAATACCTTCATCTTACGAATAATCAAAGGTTGGAACATATTTTTAAACAAATCTTGGATTAGCTTTGACCCTTAAAGCTGCTTGGAGGAGTTTATCAGGTGAAACTTAGCCACCCTAAATCTCGCTTTTAGTATTTATGTTTCTTTTTCAAATGACAAATTATTTCCATTCTGTCTCGTATGAAAAACAGGGGACTTTCTCACACCTTGCTTATTTTTCCCCCTCTTTTCCCATACTATTGTTTCCCAGATTTGACAGAGGCGAAGCATTTACTCCTTTTCTACATTTGGTTATAATCTGCTTCAAACCACTTCCCGGGTTTTTCATCTACTCTGAAGGTTAGAAGTTGCCAGCTATTGGAGTCCTATTGTGAATCTGGAAATGTTGAGAACACCAAAGTGTTATTTTAGAAATGTATAGTTTGGGTTCACAGAACATGAAACACAGAAACTGCCAGATGCTAACTTGCATAATTGGTCAATTTGCACAATCAGCATAATTATTATTAGCATGAATTACCATTTTAGTTAGGGGGAAAGTTAAGGGACATTTTATTTACAGCGCTGAGCAAACAATAATTTGTGTTTGTACCTCTTAAATCGCTGCATAGCCTATTTCTTTGGACTAGATTATCCAAGAGAGTCTAAACATTCTTTATAACACAGTTTTGGATTTGTGAAACATTTATTCTATTTGTGAAAATGCAACTGAGGGAAATTAGATTTTTCAACATTTGTATTGAGAAAGTCATTGCAGAAGTCCACGTCTCTCAATTACATTTCTCGTCTGCATTATGATGTCTTCTTTTTCACTTCAAAAGTAGGACAACAATAGTTGTTAACATGGTAATGCACTCTTGAAATTGTTGTTTCAAAAGAAAACTACTGTTTTTCTTTCACTTTTCCTCTAACTGGCCACACTCGATCTCTCCTAGTGCTTCTGCCAGTTGCATACCTCTGACTTTATCCAGAGCTGTTATTGTGGCCTGTGTTAGACCTGCACAGCAGCCCAGTCAGGAGCAACTCAGGAGATTTTGCTGCTTCTTTCGCATCTAGACCACATTAGACCTGGTCCTGATCTAAAGGCAAAGCCACTATAACTAGACTCATCAAACACAACATAAAAGGTTGCACATGAAAGTGGTTCATGCAGGATTAAAAAAAATAGGATAGTTTAAAATCACAATTGTAATCAGGAGACATGATACACAGTATGGCAAATGACTGGGCTGCTGTGCAGGTCTACAGTATCAACTCTATGGATAATGGGGTAATGGGGATCATGTGTGCAGGCAGTTGGGAGGTCAGGGGAATGCAAAGGTAGGAACACGATGAGGGCAAATGGTGGGAAGGAGAGGAAGAGCAGGGTCTGAAATTATGGCAGGTGTTAGTGGCAGATAAATGAAAATTATTTATATGTTGATAAATGAGACAAAGAATTGACAGAAAGCTTTTTATGAAAATGTCTTAGTATATAGCTCAAATGAAGAACAAGCACACTAATGGCTGAATTATGGTTCTTCTAACACAGGCCACAATAACAGCTCTGGATAAAGTCGGAGGTATGCAACTGGCAGAAGCACTAGGAGAGATTGAGTGTGGCCAGTTAGAGGAAAAGTAAAAGAAAAACAGTCGTTTTCTTTTGAAACAACAATTTCAAGCAAGCATTACCATGGTAATGCACTCTTGAAATTGTTGTTTCAAAGTGAAAAAGAAGACATGATAATGCAGACGTGAAATGAAATGGAGAGAGGACTTCTGCAGTGACTTTCTCAATACAAATGTTGAAAAATCAAATTTCCCTCAGTTGCATTTTCACAAATAGAATTATGGTTTCACAAATCTAAAACTGTGTTATAAAGAATGTTGAGCCTCTCTGGGATAATCCAGATTTGATGAGTTTAGGTATAGTGGTTTTAGATCAGGACCTGGTCTAATGTGGTCAAGATGCGAAAAAAGCAGCGAAATCTCCCTTTTTTGTATTTTCACATATAGAATAAAGGTTTACAAATCTAAAACTGTGTTATAAAGAATGCCTCTCTGGGATAATCTAGACCAAATAAATCGGCTATGCAGCGATTTAAGAGGTAGGCCTACAAACACGGAGGATTGTTCGCTCAGCGCTGTAAATTAAATGTCCCTTAATTTCCCCCTTAACTGCCGAATCGGAAGCTCTGAATCGGAAGCTAACTTCAGCGTCGTGCTACACGAACGGTGACAGTACTGTGAAAGCGGCTAATGCCTGGAGAGAAGACAGGAGACTAACCATTCTGCTGGAGGTTTTTCCTCCATTTTCTGTCTCTTTCTTTTGGAGCTGCTCTCACTGTCTTCTGACATGTCTTCTTCAAATACGTTCTCCAAATCAGCCTCAAAGAATGAGTTCATAGCTTTCTGTAAGACAACAGTTAAGACATTTCCATTTCACATGTTCATACCATGCAAAGCATTATAATGTAGAAACATTGGTTAGCATTTACCTAGCATTAAAAAATTAGCTACAGTCAAATAAACTGCACTGAGGTTAGATTTAAACTAAAAATGTTGCCACCATCTGTAGCAAGCAGAACCACAGCAGGTTGATGTAGCAAGTTGTTATAGCTACTGTACCTGCATCTCCCACTCATTTTCCACCAGGTAGCACTGAGCCACCGCGCTATCAGCTCCTGTAATGGCCGCAAACTCACTGCACAGGCGACTTCTGTTTTCTTCCACATTAGAAACTGAGGGTTTTTCCGAGGCAGATGTTGAGGCCATTTTTTATAGCAACTATTGCGGACATAAGTTAATGTTTTCCGAAGGTTTTGTTTTCCTCTGCAAGTTATCTCAGGTGTACCTGTTAAAGTCTTCCGGAATGTGAATGTGCCAAGTAGTTTACAACAAATCCCAGAGTACAACTCTTCTTTGTATTATAAAAGTAAGATACAAAAGTACAGTTTATCTTCGGTGTGGAATTAACACAACAGGGTGTTGTTATAATCTCGGTGCCACTTGCTTGTTTAAGCAAACGTTCTCTGACATATTAACTTTAATTCCGCCCGGACGATCTATCAGACGCAACAGCTTCCGGTTTGAAGTAAAAACACAACTTTGACATTGGTCTCATACTCGCGTTAAATATGGCTTCTCTGTCCTTAAATACGTTAAAACAAATCATGAGAGCAATGGTAGACAATCCAGGCTTTGACAGAGTCCTGAGCAAGGTGAACGTGCATATTATGCTACATTTCTGAATATTTTAAGAGTTCTGTGACTGTGACACCTCGATATTTTTCTTTTAAACACAACCTATCGTGATCATCAACATTGTTGCATCTTGACAGGAAACTTTTATATTTGTGTTTCCATCAGGTGGACGTTTTGTCTGCAAGCCCAGGTAAGGTGGTGTGTGGTTTGCGGGTAGAGGAAGAGCACACCAACCGAGGAGGGACGCTGCACGGCGGACTGACAGCCACCCTGGTGGATGTTATCTCCACCATGGCCATCATGTACAGTGAGAGGGGATCACCAGGAGTCAGTGTGGATATGAACATAACGTGAGTCCTCCAGTCTACTTCTTAAGATGTATCACCTGTAGATTTACCTGTGAAATAGATCACTTAATAGATAACATTGATTGTAGAGTTTTTACTTCATATCATGCTTGTTTTATAAAATGTGTGCAATGAACCCTCGATGCAGACCTCTCTTGTTGGCATTTGATTGATTTGAGATTGACATTTTGATATCACGTCCTGCAATTGTTTTACTGATGTGTTTGTTTTTTGCTTTGTATCTTCAGTTTTTCTTTGAATTTATTTGACATGTGTGGCTGTTAAACACTTAAATGTGCTATTCTTAAACGTTTGACTTATATGGACCTATGTGGTCACAACATTTAAACTGTATGCAGTCTTATTTTTATATCCTCCAAATAACTCTTTAATTTTGATTTCAGGTTACTCACTAAGGTTTAATAATATCAGGCATAATAATAGGTTTAGTGCCTTAAAAACCCTGAATGCCCCAGAAAAATATAGAGAGCGTGATCTGTGTATTCAGCAGTGCCTTCAGCTGTAATGTCAGACCTCGATCTTCAGTGTGTTAACCAGGTCATAGATTAAAGATTAAGCTTGTAAACTAAAAATGACTGGGAACAAATGTCAATGTCTTACAGATACATGAATGCTGCCAAGATAGGAGAGGACGTACTCATCACTGCTCAGGTTCTAAAGCAAGGACGGACCCTGGCGTTCGCCACAGTAGACCTCACCAGCAAAGCCTCCGGGAAGGTCATCGCGCAAGGCCGACACACTAAACACCTTGGCGGCAGCTGAACTCGCTCCAATGTGCCTGTCTGTAAATCACGTATCATGTAACTGTATGGTTAAAACAAGTTGACAAGATGTTAACTAACCTCTGACTGTGAAAACAATGTTGTCAACAAATCCTTCTCAGCTGTTAACTTAATTCATGTTGTGACACATATTTCGTCAACAGTACTGTATGGTCAGATTCACTCCTAATGGAAACACTGTATCAATGTTTCATGCACATGCAATAAAAGAAATAGACAAGAGTTATGCTTTCAGAATTTGCATTGTATTGGGATATGCTCAGCAGTATTGATTTGAGAATCAACAGAAAAAACCCAGAAGTTACACGCCTTATACCCTTTCAACTGAACACACTGAATCAACAAGGAGCAAAATTATATGTACTATGAACCTCATATTCTTTAACAAGCAAGCCAGCAAAATCTAATTTTAATTTAATGAGCATTGTAGCTAATTATATTCATTTTAGTAGGTCAAATTAAACAAATAAATCTTTTAGCTTCCAGCAACTTTTGTTAGGCAAGTTAAACATTAACTATGTCACAATTTCAGTTCGTCACCAACCCACATCCCAAATAAAACAAAACATAACATCAGATTTCAGTAGCTTAAATTAATGGTGCATGAACGGCTTGACAATGACCTTCAACATTTAACCAACTTGTGTACAATGCCTTTCAGGTCACTCAAGATTTTAACAAAGGCCTGCCTAGCATGTTTCAGAGGAAAGCAAATGACACCAAAACAATTTTTAAAAGTCCAGCAAAAAAACTAAGGCGGTTTTTAAGAAGCAATACCTACACCATATGATTTGACAAATATTGTTCATCTTTGCTTATACGGGTGTTTTAACACCTTTTCACACCTGTCCTTGGTCAAAAGATTGTGTCAAGTTGTTCTAGAAACCCCATTGACATTACAAACAAGCTTTAACAATCCTTTTTTATGACAACAAGGATATCAAACACGTCCATCTGAGAACCACCGTGAAGACCTGTGTATTGTTTGTTCCTGTTTTGATGCAACATAAAGAGTTCCTTCAATGACCGGTGCTGTTGACAGAGCGGCTCCAAGAGAACAACCAACCACTCAAAATCAATGTTCGTGCAGGTTCAAATGAAAAAAAATGGATGAGTGAGTAGGAGGGAATGAAAAGGGAGTAAAGGAAAAAAAAAAATTAAAAAAAATGGAGAAACCAATCCAAAAAAATGGCAGAGAGAAGAGGAGGAACATTTGGGGTGTGAGAAAAAACAAGGGTGGGAATCGAACCAGCTTCTGGTCAGGGAGGGGAGAACAAGTAGGTAACAAAAAAAGGAGAGATCCAAGCACAAGTTCAAATCTTTTAAAAGAAACGGGTGGAGATGAGTACATCTATTTGCTTCTGAAGGTTTAGGCAGGAGAGAAATGAAGGGCTTTTCCCTATGAGGCTGGGTGAAGCAGGAAGCCTTAGTCAGGCATGTATGGGCGGAGGTGATCCTCGATGTCTCCCACACCCCAGCAGGTCAGCTGGTCCTGGGGCAAGTATAGGCAGAGGCTGCACAGCTTGAATACTGTGGCCTTGGTTTTAGGAGTCTGCAGGAGAGGTGGACAGAGAACATTTGTGGTGTGTGTGTTAGGACGCTGTCTGAGGTTTAGGTTTGTCAGATCAGTAACATTATCATTTCAGAGGCCTGACTCACCTGTAAGTGCTGTCTATCCATGAAGAGAAACACAGACTGAGTTGGGTTGTTCATGACCATTCCAGCCTTGTCTTTACGACCCAAAGCATGCAGGCACTGCTTCTCGTAGTCTCCATGATGAAATTCAAACTTGGCCTGTAAATTGTAGGAGACTTGTGAGCCAAGACGTACATTCTGTTACATCCAGACTAGGGCCATTCACTTAATTAATTATTAAAAGGGTATCTATTTGTGAAATATGTACATTGTGAAAATGAAGTGATTACAACTACATTTTAAATTTAATCCAAAAAACAGCTAAATGTTATAACTTGTATAACTTAAAGTGGACCTATCATGCTATATTTGAATAATATAGTGTAGGACCATACCTATATAAGGCATACTTTTTATTTTTCAAAATACCAAACAGATCATGCATTTTAGCCATTCCTCATTTCGCTCAATTTAACACTGTCTTTGCATGGGCTGATTCTGTGAGAACAGCACCATCTACAGGCCTGGCATATGTACTACAGCGTCTCCAGCGCTTTCGAACGGCAATGTCCGTGGCTGTCTCCTCCTGATTGGTGGAGTTGGCCCAATAGCCGTAGCGCCACTTCTGTGACGTCATAGAAGTGTTCAAATCTGGATCAGTCTGTATCAGATCCGTTGCAGCCCCTTTTTAAGAGATTTGGGTATGGAGGAAAATAGAGAGGGTTGTGTTTTCTGACACTTGGTGAGTTCCCTGGAACACCGGGGACACATATTCATGTATAAAAGACGTACAAGTGCGTTTTGCATGATAGGTCACCTTTAAAATCTGTATTTTGACAGAGGGCAATTATTTTTAATTTGTTGCTTGAAAAAATTCCCCCCCTAGCTTTAGAAAGCTTCTTCTTTCAAAAGATCTCGGGAAAATGTGATGAATTATTTCACGGTCATTTGAAATGTATTTGACTAAATAATCAACCGATACATTTAGAAAGTAATCAGCATACTAATTGATAAAGTAATGTAATAATTGCATAAATAAAAAATTGCAGCCATAATTAGAAGCAAGACCAGGCTCCAAAAATGTGCTGCCCACGTAATGTGAGATGATCTGACCTGAACAGGCCGAAAGGGTTCATCATCGGCCCCCTTCCATCTGGAGAACAGCAGACACACAATCTTCTCAATGTCGTTGCGTGGCCAAAGGATGAAGTCCATCTCCTGTGTGCAGCCTATCACATCCTGTGAGAAGAGAGAACAATTTAAAAACACAAAAGGTCTTTCTCTTACTCAAGATAAACCCTCCTCAGATGGTGGACTGACTTACCCTTCGCATTGACTGGTATCGGGGGGCGTGCAGTTGCACAACATCTTTTTGCAGGAGTTCTATCGAACTCTCGAGAGAGTAGCTGGAATCTCGCACACCTCGTAGGATGTTTTCTTCATAGTTGTTGGTCATAACCGGCACCACTTCAGCTACCTCAAAAAGCGCAGACTTCTTCTTCTGTGATGAGAAACGTAGATAAAAACACACTGGATGTAACATTTAAATGTGTAATGATAAAATAAGTAATAAAATAAGTGTGTTATTTAAGATGGAGTTAAGAATAACGCTATTCCTCAATTTTACTGACAAACCTTGTCTTTGAAAACGAAGGCTATATAAATCTTGAAGTCAAACTGATCAGCCAAAGATTCCCTTTTCTTCCGAAGTTGAGCTCTTAGTCGATTTCTTGTATGATTTCTTCGTGAAGTTGGGTCCCCCATGGTTAGATTTTGATGGTAGTTCCTTCTCTTTTGCAGAAAACTTTGGCTTCACCCTCTACTTTTGTATTCATACGCTGGATGAAGGATGGCGCTTGCTACCCTTTGCACAAACAACGCATCAAACAACTCTAGGCTAGATCTGTAAAATACCCACTAACTACCAACTGAGAAGGTCGACAAATCAGAAACAAAACTAAGTCATTTTAATTTTTGTAAAAGGGCAGTGTTGAGGAGGGGAATGGTCAACAAGCTAAGACTAAATCTCCATATTACTGGTTCAGAAATCCATGTTTTAAGACATGACTTTTAAAGCCAAATTAGCTATTTTTCAACCTGCCATCGACAAGGGATTCCAACGAGATAAAAGAGCAACTTTTCTGAGTAGGTAACTGAAATCAACAGAAACGGCTGCTACCGTAAAAACCCATACTGACAATATATTTTTTTGATAGTGAAATTGAGGACTAGAGACTAGCAAGCGGACACATATTTTACTATTTGGGTCATTTCAAAGTCCCTCATCCATGGCTATCTTTTTTTTGTGTGTTTATCTGTCGAGTTATGTGCGTGTTACAGGCGGATTTAAGATACAGACTAACATGGCAGGTAAATAGAGATGCCAGGAGATATTGGCACCGGGTAACATCGAAGACTACTGCCTTGACATTTCCTTGACTTTTTACTGCCACTCATTTAGCTCACGGCCTGCGGTGCTGCCACTGCTGAGAGTCATGATGTGGGCGTATTTTTAGCACACTAGCTAAGGTGAGCTAGCAAGCTAATCTAGGCATTCACTTCCAACACTAACTAGTAGTGAACCGTCGATGAAGCTACATCTTATCTTCTGACTGATTGGCTTAATCGAGGCCTATGTGTGGTTTGGCTAGCTTAGCGTACAGTCATCTTTCTACGCGTTTACATTTTCTCTCCAGCTTCAATGCGACTGCCAGTGTTGTGAAAGTCAAGCGACCTGCGGGGTTAACTGACTAACTGGTTTTGCTTGAGCTCAGCATTTTTTTTTAGCTAGTCGTCGTGTCTTGTCAACAACTTCATCGACCAAAATAAAACGGGAGAATCAACGGCTAACGCTGCGTGGAGAAATACACGTTAGCTTAAACAAAATCTCCCCCAAGTTTTCACGTCTGAAGTTTCGAGGTGTTTGCCGTTTTCTTTCTCTTCTTTTCTTCAGTCGTCACAACCTGCGACTCGCCCTGCTGCATGCCATGTCAAGATAAATCGACAATCCAGCTGAAGTCCTCCGTTCTTTCAGTCGACATGTGGCCTTTTCTGTCTCCCGGCGGGCCCATCGTTAACGGCGTGTCGTCCAACGTTTCTGCGTTTGGTTTCTTTGTGTGTTTTTTTTTTTGGGCAGCTGATAATGGCACAAGCAGCTCGTCGATCCACAGCCTCCCCCAAAATGGCTGCGCAGACAACTACAAAAGATGTGACGTGTGTTGACATGTGACCACACCAGGGGGAAAACAACACCACCACTACTTCTGCTTTTATTTCGGGAACATTTCACATTCACTAGAACAAATGAACTGAATCTAAATCAAATTGTGCACATTTAAAATTAGAATTACCACAATATGGCACCACTTTAAAAACATATTAAAAAATAAGGAGGCAATGAAAACCTAATGTGTATTTGATAAATATTTGTACTTGAAATGTTACCTTTGGTTTTTATATCTCTTTATTTCTTTATATATATATATTTTTACTTATACTTTTTTTGTATTACTACTTCTTCTTCTTCTGCTTGTATGGCGGGTGGCAACCAGCGTTAAAGGTGCATTACTGCCACCTACTGTATTGGAGTGGGGACCAGAATGATCTACCCCCCTCAAATAAACAAAATAAATAATACAATTAAAATTACATTATTTGTATTCACTCTGTGTGTCTTAAATGATATAATAGTCTCCCTGACCCAGAGACTAATTTTTCTTTGAGATCCGGTTGTTCCACTAAAGCTTCCTGATTTCTGTCTTTCTCTTTATTGACTGTATTTGCCACAATCCAGAATGACACGTTCTACTAATTCATCCACCTGGCAGTGTTCACATAATCCTGATGGATGTTTACTTACTAAATGTAGTGTTTTGTTCGAGTCCTAGTCTAAACATTGTTAATAAATGTTCCTCCTTGGTGCTCCTTTTAACTGTCCTGACTGTTGATTTTTGGCTGCAAAGTGTTCCCTGTGTGCCAATTGTGTTGCCTTTGTACTATTTGTTTTTGCTTCAGATTTACTGGGTGCATTTTGATAAATACATTACTTGAAATGTTATCTTTTGTTTGGACAAAATGTTCTTTCGATTTCATTCTTTATATTGTTTATTTTATCTAAATGTTCCTGTTCACCCCTGATGTCAATGTTTTGTGTCTACATAATGTTTGATATACATGATATGATTTTGAATAAAAAATGTCAAAAACAACAGCATGAAAAAAATCTTCCTCGTGAGTGACGCTGTACCACGTGACTGAGTAGGCTTATTTAAGCCCCTGGCGCGGGAGTCTCAGCGAAGAGAAAGGCAGTCCCCACCTACGACGCAGTGTTGCCTATCAACGGTAAGGCGATTGATCTACTACAATAGTGCCTAAATGTAATATTTTTAACAACCGTGTATTAAGTGTTTCTGTCAGCAACGCGTTAGTTTCCTTAGCGTTGCTCTCTTGAATCACATTGTTTTTTAACGTCTTTGTTGACCTTTTTGCAACTACTTTTCCATTAGAGATGGCGACATTTTTTTAAAAACGTGTCTTTAAACAAGCTAACGAGGTCACATTACATGTACAAAGTCTAAGAACAATAAATACAGCGTTTAAATTATTACTTAACTAAGTTATAAACGTTCATTCTAGTTTTGTAATTAGCCGTTTTGGTCAGTTTTGCTAGGAGGTTACTCCAATGTGGGTAACTTCCTGTACGTTTTCATGTGTAGTGACGTGTTCATGTTTTCCCATCAGATCTCTTGTAAGAAAATGAATTTCACTGGAAAGATGACACACAGCCAACACAAGTCTGATGAGAATGTACACGTGAGCAAATCATTTGTTCTGTTTTGATTTTACTTAAAAAATCTATGAAATGTAAAGCGTAGGGTACAAATGGGGTAACTCTTCAAACATGTGAATGTCTAATTTTCAGCTGGTAGATTTCAGTATCTGTGTGACCAGAAATGTTCTCCTCGAGATCAAATTTATCAGAAAAAGGGGATCCTTTTACCCCCCTGAGTAAATAGAAGTAATGCCCTCAGGCTCTTACAATATATAATTTTTTTTTTTAATTCAATAAAATGTAAGGTTTCAAAGGCTTGGTTTCCTTTGCTTCTGCAACTTGGCCCATTAGTTTTTGTCTGTACCTCCCGGAGTAGTTTCAGACTGTCTCCCTCATAGTAGAAACTATTGTCATGAGACTCCCATCAGTGTTTTGTGGCTGTGGCCAAACATTAACTGAGTGAGCATGTTGGCTGCTACATTAACTGAGTGAGCATGTTGGCTGCTCGCTAATGAGTCTTGAGGATGAACTTTCCCACGGCTTTTGCCCTGCCTCTGTTTCAACACCTTTGTTGCACATGACAGCAGCTGTTGTTAGTGTTATAGGCAACCTCCGTTATGCCCTCTCCCATGGTGACAGTGAAACTAAAGTAAAGCTATGCTAAGCCATGGTGAATGGAGGCTTTGAAAATGAGAACACGGGTGATGTTGTTTTCCCGTGTGACTCGATTGAATTTCCCTAAACACATGAAGTGTTTATGATCTTGCCCTTTGTTAACCATTCTGTCTGATCTAATCAGCTGTAAGGTAACACCTGTTTGTTTTTTTTGGTCATCCAGAGCTTTTTCAAACCATCTCAGATGGCAATGGGTCTTCCCAGGCAAAGACTGCAGGTCCTCCAACCCTTAGCTGGCAATGTAAGTTAATGAAGTTTCCTTTTGGTTATTGAATTGTTCCCTGTAACATTTAATCATATAAAGAAAACCTTATTTTCTCTTAGGTTGGAAATATCATTCCCAAACGGAAAATGTGGAGCTCAGAACAAACTAGAGGTCCAAAGAGGGTGAAGGTAGAAGTCAAATCTACACAAACAGAAGAAACTCAGTGTTCAACAGATGGCATGACCAGTGAAGCATATGATCTTATGGTCGTCGGTATGTATTTTTAATCAATGCACTTCATTTAATCACATTGTGGCATCGACCACAGATGATTCTCATTATATCCTGCTCTTACTTTTCTCTCATTGCAGAAACTCCTCCTTCCAACTACTGGAAAGAGACAGCTGAGGAGCGTCGGAAGGCCTTGCAGGTTGTCATACAGGAGAATAAGAAGGTGAGTTAATCGCTGAGAGATGGCTAATGTTTAGCTGGAAATTGACTTTTTCCCCACGCTCCCACTGACTTGAGTCAAACTGAGCTGGCTGCAGTCCATCGGGCAGTGGATTTTGAAGTTGTTTTCACCATAATGCAAATAAACAGTTAGAGTTTTTGCAGGATTGTTGCCTCAGTATCTCATACAATAAAACCATTTCAAGCATGATGCCAAGCTCAATGGTTTTATTTAAATTTTCTTTAGCTGCACAAATGCATTGAGGCCAAAGAGGAACAGATAACACAGCTAACGTGTGAAAATGGAGAGCTGCAGGCGCTGGCACAGCACGTACAGTACATGGCGGATATGATTGAGGTAAGCATACTCCTATTAGAAGTCTGTAATGTTTGGTGAGATTCTCTGACTGGTACATAAACTGGTTTTATATTAAAGTTCTTTTTTGAAAAGTTTTACCCTCAATTTCCTTATACTTAAATCAAATGGAACCATCACAATATCCAGTATATTTAAAGCCCTATTCACACTGCCCTGGTGCCCACATTAATGGGTTTTCATTCTGTAGTGAGATGAGGTTCAGTTAAAAAAACAAATGTATTTTATGTTAATTTGACATATTGCATCTTGTCTTTTTTTTTTTAGCGGCTGACTGGGAAGAGTCCAGACAATCTGGAGGAACTGCAGGATATTGCTCTTGATGTGGTAGATGATGATGAGGAGGATGATGCCGACTCTGATTTCAGTCATAGTGACTCGGTGGAAGAAGAGACCTCAGACCACGAAGAAGATGAAGAAGAGACCTCGGACAATGAAGAAGCTGGACCTTCGTCAGAGCAGGATTAACTGACACAGCTCTTCTCTGTCATGGGACCTTGACCTGCTTATACATGTTTGCAGATTCAGGCGAAAGTGTTCTTTGGCAGCAACAAGTGGCCATCCATTGACTCAATTGGCTTTACAAAGTAATTTATTTACTCGAAACTGCAATAGTTTTAAATGCATGCAATCTTTATATTTTTCCGCCTTAACAGACGGGGGCTTGTTTTATTGGTTTTGATTGAGAAGTTTGTGTTGTGCAGTGGTTTGTTGACTGAGCTTGTGTGAAGATGCATTTTTCAAAAAGCTACTTGCCACGGTCTTTAAAGTAGCTTTCAGCGTCTTTGTGTCCACTCAAATTTGTGCCCCAGTTTAATTCAGCGTGACTGGTCTGCCTGGCTCAGAAAGCGGGGGGAGCGTAGGGGCGTGTGTGAGAGTGGACATTTTTTTTTCCCGCCTTTAACC
>NW_011344552.1:354035-369079 GCF_000735185.1 Notothenia coriiceps
CGTGTGCCTTGCAGCACGGATGACTTTGTTGCAACTGGTGGACTAACACAAAGCCCTGCAGCTCCACCAGGTACGCTGTCGGCTGTTAGAGAAAGGCTTTAGGTACTACCCAAACCCCTGTGGGGTCTTTATCCTTTGACATTATAACTCAATATGACACCATGTGACTGAAACCCCTATGCTTTTCCTACTGTGACAAGTTAAGCCTTATGGATTTTGCTACCTTCCTGATTATATGTGGCCTGTACCATAAAGTGTTTTGGTTTACACTGTACAAATGTTATCCTTATGGCACAGCTCTGTACATAATGCCTTGTTAAAATAAACACTTTTTCTAGGAAAAACGAATCTGTAGTTCTGGATCTTGGCTTATTTTCTGTCTGCAGTTGTATACATTGACAAACTACATTATTAAATGTTGTTTTACTGTTATATGGGATGGCCTCTTGTGCAGTTTGGTGCAAGTATATTTAGCTGATTTCTTTATGTTTTAGCATTTGAGTAAACCATAGCCCTTGTAACATTTCAAATTTAAAGTACTGTTAAGGGTGAACTCTCGACAATTCAACATAACTGAATGCAGTATTGAACCTTTTTAATTCAGGGTACAACAAAGCAATATACTTCATCTTATCACGTGGTCTAGAGACAACACTTGAGACAAATGCATTGAGAAGATAAAAACTTGGACTGCATCTGTTCCATTTTGAAACCTTGATGCAAGATTCTTAAAAAATCATATCCCCTCACTGACGGGAGGTCGAAGTCCCTAATGAAAGATATCGGCTGTTAAGCCTTCAGACTATATAATGTAAAAATAAATGATCTTCAGTTTACTGGGCATCGGAAGGTAAACGTAGCATTTTTAGAATAAATGTGACTCTTTTGTACTTTTAATAACAGATGGGCTGAACATTTGTTGTTGAATTGCCTTTTTAGTATGGGCGCAATCCTAATCACCCGGAGTGGACGCTCAAAGAAATCTGCTTTGTCCATGGTGCGGATCAATCTGCCACCATGTTGCAGGAAAGGCTTATTGATTTTTCTCCAATAATTAATTGCATTCACTGCCAGCTGTGGCCCTGAGCTGTTAGCAATGTTATGGCAGAGAAACCTTTATGTAAGGCTGCACTGTGGCTACCTACGTTCCTTTCTTCTGTCTTTTCATCTTCCCTCCTTAGCCTCTACGCCAGGGGTGTCCAAACCTCTTTCACCGAGAGCCACAGACAAGGCTGGGCCACTCACTGGAGGTATATTGCCTGATAAGTTAAGTTTTAAGTAAGCAAAATTAATCAAATGTAGGTAAATGATACTTGAAAATGCCTTAAGAAAAAAACAGCATATATCACAGGTCTACATAGGGTTTCATTTATTTTTTTGGCAGCTCATCCCTCAGTTCGCTAATAAGGGGAAATAAGTTATTGGGCCTTTTTTTTTAATCAATGTTAGAAAATGTTTCCAACTTGAATTGACTGTATTTGAAAGTGAGCTTAACACATGAATGTGTAATGTATTTTTACATATATTTAAGAAGTACAATATAAGACAAGCACAAGTTTCATTTGTGGGCCATATTACATTATACTTTTAGAATTAGCTGAGGGCCGATTCAAAATGGCCCCCGGGCCTTAGTCTGGACACCCCTGCTCTACATCAATCAATCAATGGTCAATGTTTATTTATATAGCCCAATATCACAAATGTTACATTTGTCTCAGTGGACTTCACAGTTTGTACAGAATATCAGTATGACAATACGACACCCTCTGTCCTTAGACCCTCACATCGTACAAGGAAAAACTTCCAGAGAAAACCCACAGTTTAAAGGGAAAAATGGGAGAAACCTCAGGGAGAGCAACAGAGGAGGGATCCCTCTCCCAGGACGGACAGACGTGCAATAGATGCCGTGTGTAAATTGAAAAGATAATACATTTGCAACATAGGTAGTCCAAATGTTTGGAAATCCATGTGTGTATAATAGGAAGATGAATCCATGAGGATATCCATTCAGGACTTATGATCCAGGACCACAGCCACGACTCAAGATCCAGGACTCGCAATCCATGACACAGGACCGCAGGATCATCCATGATTCCGGATCCCGGCGTATAATATAGACACCAAAAAGAAAGAAATTTGGGGAAGCTGGGTTAATCGGAACATGAGAGTACACAGGTATAGACAGAGAGAAGGAAGAAGTAAGATGTCCCCCGACAAACTAAGCCTATATCAGCAAAACTAGGGGCTGAATCTAATCAGCCCTAACTATAAGCTTTATCAAAAAGGAAGGTCTTAAGCGCACTCTTAAAAACGGATAGGGTGTCTGCCGTCCGAACACAAACTGGAAGCTGATTCCACAAAAGTGGAGCTTGATAAGAAAAGGCTCTGGCTCCCATTGTACTTTTAGAGACTCTAGGAACAACCAACAACCCTGCATTCATTGCCAATTATTTTCTATTGTCTTAAACCATTATCGGGCCTAAAAATGAAAATAAGATTCTTGGATTTCATTTATGCATTAAACTATGGACCATGATTTCCCCCGTAAAATAAGACAATGCTAGCCAAATTGTACATATATTGGTCTTGTGGAACATTTAACACTTTCCTTTATGTTAAAAAATCCACCATTTCAGAGTTTTAATTATGCAAAAATAAACTTTATTGCAACGTATGATGAGCAGAGTAAATACTGCTAACCACAATGGAGAATGGTATTATGCAACTTAATTGATGAGTAAGGAAGCTGTTGAGCACAGAAACAGATAAAGAGTTCAGTAAAGTAGACCAGGTTATTCTTCAAACCAGGCGCTAAATAAGAATAGACGTGCAGATTTTGACAACTTGCACTGTGTGGTATACAGGAATTGAACAGCCATGAAGTAAACACTAGTAAACTGCAAGTTTGTAAAAGAAAGTAGCTCACTCAAAAATAAACAAACATTGAATGAGTGAATGGATAAAATACTGTAATGCTATTCACATCATGGAAGAAATAAAAGTAACTCTTAAAATATGGACACTGTTTTGCAAAAGGCTGTATAGAAAAAAAACATCTTCAGCTTTTAGTAACAACTTCACACATTTGCAGATAATACAAAAGAAAAATACATTTCATAAAAATACTACCACTTGCTTTTTTTCAATATGGCTTTTGGGCTGTGCAGTTAGAACCAAACATCGAGATTCATATATTATGTGTTCGTCTTATTTTGAAGTTGTGCTTTTAAAAAGGTAAGTCTGAGTATAGTAGCCAAATGTTTAAATGTTGAAAAATACATTCTCCTTTATGAATTATGAGCTCTTATTATAATTTAAAAATCAATTCTTCCTTTGGTTACGTAAATCTTAAGTAATTAAAAAAGTAAAATGTCTAATATATAATTTCCCATTATGTTTGGGACCTTTTAGGGAAAGGAAATCTATAATATTAGACTATTAGCAAATCTTAATCTTCAAAATAATAATTCATGTAATATAATTCCTTCAAAATAAACTCCAATTAAAGTTAAGCATGGGATCATTTGCATCGTAATAACAAGGAAGCTTTTTCAAACGATAAACAATATTTCAAGTACTAGACCTGATTCAAAATAGAACATAAATATACATTTCATATACATAACAATGTTATCTGCCCTTTTACAGGATAACTCCAAAGAATATTAGAAGTCAATAATAAATAAGATATGTGAACAAATGTGAGTTGTCATCGTGCACTAGCACAAGACTCAGTAGTACAGTTACAATGAGAACAGGTGGAGTTAGGCGCTTACCTCGGGTCAGTTTTCCCACATCACAGTTGGGATGGAGGGAAATAAAACTGACCGAAAACATAACCCTTCATTCTGCAGCTTATCAGAAGAAAAGCTTCATTTCTAATCCTGTCGTTGCCTCCCATACTGTAAGAATGTACAGTAAATGCATTGCCCTTGAGTCGCTCTGTGCCTGGTAGGAAATTAGATTAACAAAAGAGTTTCTGTGGAGACCGGCCTGCCCGAACACATCAAGGCTCAAATGGTCAGCGCTGACTTTATCAAATGTCTTCTTGTGTCAGCTAGGTGCAAAAGAGTCACGTATGTACAGAAAAATTGCACTTGTCCAAATGCAAGTATGAGGAATCTCTGATATAAACTGCTGAGTGAGTGAAACGTGGGCACTGTGTTCACCAGTTTCCCCATTCAGTTTCTACTTTCCCTCCACTGAAATAAACCCACGGTCAAAATCCTTTTAGACTGTAAACTGCTGTTAAGGTAGGGCTTTTAAACCAGAAAATCACTTCTTCTTCGAAAGCCATTCTCAACGTATTATTGCCTCCCTGCCACAAAACGCACATCTTCCAATTGTACAAGAATCCCTGAAACACAAAATGGAACGTACTAGAAAACAGAACCAAAAATATCCTTTGAAAACAAGTGCATACATACCACCTGCTGTGTGAAATATGCCATATCTGCATGCCTAACAACAGTGCACACAAAGCGCCAGAAAGCATCTCTTGTGATAGCCAGTGTTTATACAAAGATCATGGTTAGTATATTGCGTGAAACAACTGACTGTGCAACAATCGAGATGATTATAAATCAGTGAGTAAGTGATGTAAGTGTGTTGTGCAGTGGTTTGTTGACTGAGCTTGTGTGAAGATGCATTTTTCAAAAAAAATCTACTTTCCACGGTCTTTAAAGTAGCTTTCAGCGTCTTTGTGTCCACTCAAATTTGTGCTCTCCAGTTTAATTCAGCGTGACCGGTCTGCATGGCTCAGAAAGCAGGGGGAGGAAAGGGGGGAGTGTAGGGGTGTGTGAGAGTGGAGAAAATGGAGGAGTGTAAGTGTGCGTTCAGGAGGCGTTTAGGTTGTGTGTCCTCTGTGGTTAAGACCGTCGTGTTAGTTCCTTATAGGAGGCAGTATCAAGAACAGTGATCTAATGTGGCGGTGTGGAGATCCTTAAGTCTGCGCCAAAAAAGCAGATTGAGAAAGAGATCAGTCACTGAGCAGCCCTGTGAGGTGTGGCTGTTCTCCGAGGTCAGGCTGAGATGTCTTTTGTGATGTTTTTCAGTGGCACGGTGGCTCAGAAGGCAGTGGTGACAGCGTTTCCTCGCCGCGTGCCAAGGCGGATGATTTCCCCCGGCACCGTGTCCAGCTGCTCGTACGCCAGCCGCCCCTCCTCACCTGCCACACACACAAGAGTCATTATAAACACTGCAACCCCAAGCAGCTTTCAGTGAAGACAAATGACCTGCTACTAATGATCAACGCAGTAGAGATTGATTTTGCAAGAGCAACTGAAGTTAGACATGATATTCACAAAGTCATTATTGCCATTGGTTCTGATAGTTGTAATCACAAATTGCTTCTAGACAGCAATCAACCAAGAGAGGGACAGACAGAGAGAGGGAGTGAGTGTGAGAAAGAAAAGGGATGAATGCAATTACTTTTATAGTTTGTGAAATATACTTATTTCTGCCAAAAGATTGTATCGTCTGAATTTGTATTCTGTTGTTTTAACTTGAAATTATTTGTTTTTAGCAGCAACTTGAACATTAAGCTGGGTATAAAATGTGCTTTTTAAATAAAACAGCCTTGCCTTACAAATGACTTTTTAGAAGGTCAGATCTGGTTTGCAACCTCGGCATATTTATAAATATGCTGAAGAAAATACATTCGTCTTTGGATTTAAAGAAACAGACCATATTAATGACTTTTAAAAGCATGAGGTATTGTTTGTGGCAGCTGAAACAAAACTCAAGCTGAGCCACATTAGTTTTTCCATTAATGTGTTACTCACCAAATGTGAGCAGGGTTTCTATGGCGACATGGCGTAGCTCCTCATCAGCTGAGTCACACAGAGCGACCACCGCCTTGATGCTCTCTACTGCCTACGGACACACAGAAAGAGTAGCTAAATGAATCACAGTCAGTAAATGAGGGATGAATGATTACAGTGGCCATCTTACATAGACATATTATTGTAACATGACAAAATGCGAAGCTATCTTTGAAATAGTATCAGTAGCTATAGTACAGCAGCTCCATATCCCCACAGTATCACGTCTGTATGTATGCCGTTAGAGGACACTGACCTGCAGACAGCTGAGAGCCGAGCAGGCCGCCCTCTGGCTCTGAACTCCAGCCTCTGACAGCGCGTGGGTGTAGCACTCCACTGCCTGTAGACACACACATTAAAACATGGCTTACAGCATCTGTCACAACTATTTAAGATGTTGTTTGCCTCCACACACACATCTCTGTAACAGGCTCGCTCGCTCGATCACTACTCACTCTGGTCCTGAAGTGGCTGTTTGATGCAGAGCAGAGGTATTCGGCTGCGGCCTTGTTGACACGGGGGTCCTCCGCAGTGAGCAGGGAGGCGAGGGCCCTCAGGGAGCTGTTTCGGGGCCACAGCGAGGACACAGGCACCGCCTCCAGTTCCGCTACACACTGAGAGTAGTCCTCGCTGCATAGAGCCTCTGAAAACACCTCTGGGTACGACACACACACACACACACACGTCAAGAGATTTAAACCCAATAATAATACTAAAATAGTTTTCAGTACCGATAATATTTTAGGTCAATTAATTATTCGATAAAATGCTAATTGAAAAAAGTAATTGAAACTATGTATATCTGTTTCCAAGCTGATGATTTTTCTTGATTTGTGAGTATGAAACTCAAAGATATTCAGTTTATTAAGATTTTAAATAAAAATACAGGATATTTCCATATTTGAGAGGCTGAAAAGAACAATTTTCTCAGATTTTTATAATGAATAATTTCAAAATAGCTTGTTTTACATTTGTGGAATAATGGATTAGTCGATAAATGGTTGCAGCTCTAGTTTACAAATTACTGTAGTACACAGGGACCTGTTTTGCCCTGTAGCTTTGTGGATGTCTCCCCACTTTTGCTCACCTTCTCTGGCCAAATGCAGCAGGTGTGTCTCCATGTCCTGCAGCTCATGCTGTAAGATGTAGCCGTGGAACTGAAACACGGTCAGGACGTCCTGGGAGAGCTCAGCGGCGAGGGGACAGTGAGCCGACACCAGATCGCTCCTGTCCACCATCTCACCCACTACCAGACCAATCACTGGAGAGGAGAGAAAGAGATCAGAGGTCAGGGGGAATTGTTTTTAGCCAACTGGAACTGCACTTGCAGAGATCTATGAAATATTTACTATCGATTTACTATTCCATTTAGTCTCTTTAATTGTGTTTTATTTAGCATTTTTAAAACCACATTTGAAACTTGACATATTCTTTATTCTTTGTCTGTGTCTCTTTTTTAGTTTTTATGACAACCTGGTTTTAAATTAGTTACAATCGTAATTTACCGTTACACATACATTAATAAAGGTCCATCTTATCTTATCTATATTTATGCCGATATGCGTATGTATTTATGCGTATGTATACTTTGGTGCAAAAATCACTTGCTTTTTAAGTGCCATGTAAATTAAATACATTTGAAACTAAGCAGCGACAATGATTTCATCTTCCTTCAGGGAGACAGTTAAAACAAAATTAACAAATCAGTTCAAACCTAACAGTCATTACTATTCCATTTTGCCCTTCGGCTTGTTTACAGAGAGAAAATAGAGATGGTGAACCTGTGTCGGCGCTGTGTGGGTGTCTCTCCTGCAGCACTGCTGTGTAAAGCTGGTTCATGTGTTTGAACACTCGGTCCAGCGTGGTGTGGAACAGTCCTGCAGACCCGCTGCATTCTGACCACAGAGCCATCAGCTGGGGCCGCTCTGCCAGGCCCGGGAGCACTGAGGGAGAGGAGGACAACACCAAGGTCAGACGCTACAAACCCTCACATCAGAGAGTCCTTTCTGTTGTGAAGTAATCATTCTTTATAAAATACTAAAATAATAAGTATAACCAGTGTTGCTGAGTAACTACAGTAGTCACATGCAAATGCATTATGTAAACAAATTACAATTTAAAATTTGATCCGTTACAGTTACTGAGACAAATTATTTGGATGGTGAATATTCAAAGGGGTTATATCCAAAGTTATTCTTTCCAGTAACAATACTATAAGTTAAATATAACAATCATTCTGTTGCTTGCATCTTTGTTCTTCTATCTTGTTTAACGGCCATGAAATTATCAAAAACAGTTATCAAAAATAAAAATCTACTAAGTGACATTACTGTGTAATCTGTAACTACATTTCAAAAGCAACCTTCCAAGCAAGAAACAACGTCGTATAAACTCTTAGATGACCTGTCTCAGATGCACTGTTGCACAGTAAACACACAAAAAAATAAAACAGTTTTCACGTGTTGCTACCTACCGTCAGCAGCAGATGTAATGGATCCCAGTTGGTCCCCACTGAGCTCTGACAGCTCTTCTAACAGCTGACTTTGGGCGGACAGCTTTAGTAGAATACTGCGACGCTGCCACAAACCCAACCCGCTGCTCAACAGCTGTCATTATAGGAAGACAGAAAAATACATGATGCAGTGAACTGTTTCATATCTAACTTTTACTTTGCATGCATCATTCATACTTCAAAAACATCTACCTGAATGAGGTGATTGCAGTACTGCAGGTGGATGACGATCGCCACGTCCAGGTTCTCATTTCCTGTGGTGAGCGGCAGGGGGCTTCCTGCCACGCTGTTGCCCACCCCGGTGTCCTCTGTCAGGGCTTCACTCAGGTGACCTCTGGCCTCTGGATGCTGGCCACTGAGACACATACCAAGAGTCACTACCAGGGGGCAGCAGCAACACACAGAACAGTAATCTATTGCACTAAATGGATTTCAATGGGGTCCTGCTATGATGCAAGATAATTCAGAATTTCTATCAAATCCTTTAGTCAATGAAGAGGCAGGCATTCAGTTACATTTAAATTATTCTGGATACTTGTTTGTGATAGCCTTACAAAAACATCTTGTTTCCTTTTTCAGTGCAGACACTTCCAATAAGCAGTTAAACCTTATTATACAACAACATGTACTTAGTGTAAATGTCCCTCCCACTCACCCGATCCTTTCTCCATCAGCATCAAAGAGCGGAGACCTCTGTGGGGGGGTGCTGAGGATGGTGTTTTCGTCTCCAGTGTCTTCGTCATCAAAGTCGGAGGTGTTGAGGAAGTCGAAACTCTCCAGAGCGCTCTCCACCGTCAGACTGAGGCTAGACGACCGGCTCCTGTGACCCGGGAGGCGGCACTTTGAAGGAGAGGGGGGAGGGAGAGGGGGTAAATACTCATTAATTTATAAACCCTTTACCATTTCTACTTTATCACTTTTAGTGAGTTAAAGAGTTACTTGTGACTTTCCTGTATGTAGAGTTATTATCTTCTTTCTTATATGTGTATCTATATTACATTAGATATTTTCTTAATCAATTATATAATAATAATAACAAATTGTATTTGTAAAGCACCTTCCATTGCTAAAAGTAATCCCAAAGTGCTACAAGGGGTATAATATACCTTTTAAAAAAAGGTTTTTAGGCCCTTCTTAAATGAGTCAGTGGTCTGTGGAGTCCTCAGATGAGGAGCAGCTGCACATATATAATAATTAAACGCCATTTTATTTATTTAAATGTTAGCCCTATATTTAAGCTTCAAGTAGTTTAAGTCATAAACTCTTATTTAATTTAACTTGTGTGATTTTCCCTATATCCATAAATATCTTTTCATTGTTGGAGGGTGCCTAAGATCCAAGAATGTCCTGCCAATGACTGCTATAATGTATTTGTTATCTTCTAACCTGGAAACAATCTAGGATTTCCTAAAATCTTGCACAGGTATACATGTAAAAGGGAGACAGAAAGGTTCAGCCACCTTGAGCAGATCCTCCAGGCGCATCACCTCCTGCTCCAGGTCCTGCAGCTCTCGGCAGCGGTGCGTCAGGGCCTCCAGCCTCATCAGCAGGCTGTGGATGGCCTCCTCCAGGCTGCTCTCCAGGAACGCTCTGCTCCCCTCGCCCGCCCAGCTCGGACTCCCCCCTCCCTCCGTCGAGCTCCCACCTGGCGACATGATTTCCGAAGAGGTCAGCCTTCTTACGAGCTGCCGGGTCAGGCTGCCCGCCTCCTCTGTGTCCAGTTCCACAGGTTTCAGCTCATCGGTGTGATCTAAGAAAACGTCCTCTGGAGCCACCGTGCACAGCTGTCCGTCAGAGCAGAGCGACGCTGAACCGCAGTTGGAATCAGAATTTCGTTGCGACTCGGTGCGCTCCCACTCCGAGTCCTCTGCCACCTCGGCTTCCTCACTGGCGAGGCTGGCACTGGTGCGCCGACTTCCTCTGCTAGCCGTCTCCCCATCCTCTTCATACTCTTCCTCCTCTTCTTCTTCTTCCTCCACTAAATGCTCCTCAGCAATGGAGTCTTCCCTTGTAGGCAGGATTTGCGTCGACGATAGGTCTATTTCTGGGGGGGTGACTGTGATCTCAGGGTTGGACTGGCCGTGGGAGCTCGGGGCCGGGCTGGGCGAGGAACCGGAGGTGTCCGAGAAGGTGAAGGAGAGGCGCTTACACTCTGCCACGCCGCAGCCGCCGTTCTCAAACATGTCGTCTGGTAGAGTGGACTGAAGGGACAGACAGCACAGTCAGTATGTGTCACAAAATAGATGGAAGATTAAGAAATAGCTTCAAATCAGTGCAGTCGAGGTAAAAAGTTCAAGAGAAAGTTGAAAAACAGATTGCAGACACTACAAATCCAGTCTCACTCCACTTTTCTTTCTGAATTAAACTGACCAGATCTAACAACCAAGATAGATCACACTTAGGTAACAAGAATACATGCAAAGAGTGCACCCTGCAGCCCACAGAAATGGACAGGACAAGCCCCAGTGTATACACACCAGCAGAAAAGACTACATCCCCATTGTGTCAATGAGGAAGGGGGCACACAAAGTCAGGTAAGGAGGGTTGAGGGGCCGCAACACACTCACATAGACCTCCAGACTGGATTTGGGCCTTGGCCGGAGAGAGGCCAGGTCACCAAACGAGCGACTGCGCCTGAGCTTCTCTAGCAGGGTTTCTCGGAGCATGTGCAGGAAGGAGAGGCGCTGGCGCTCCACGGGATATGGCCGCCACTTCTTTACACAATGCACGCAGGCATTTGGGACAAGGTGTTGGGTATTCGAGTGAGGGGCAGGTGAGTGAGATGCAGGAGGGATGGATAAACGTGTAAAGTGGGACAGAGTGTGGGTAAGGGGGTTTTGACGTGGAAATGCAAGGAGAGGAGACGAGGATAGCAGGGACACGGGGAGGGTTAGTTTAGGGGTAGCACTGGCGTTTTCTAACACAAGCATTAGTCAAGCTATTAGTCTGGTAAGTGTGCAGGGACTATGGAGGTGTAAAATACATAAAGTCATCTCTTTTACTACAATTTCACCTTGATGTAGCCTAAAACACATAAAGTGCTGATGTTTCTTTACTAGTCTAGATGATGACACTGATGAAGCTAAAGGAGTTTTACTCACGAAAAAGGAGTTCTCCTGGAAGGTGGGGGTCTCCGGTGTGCCCTGGCTGTAGACGGACACTCGTCTCTGCAGCGCTGTGGCTTTGCTCACGTTACCAGAGGACAGAGTCAGGTCCTCGACATCGAAGGGGCTAAAGGGGGAATGAAACAAGAAGATTGTTATGCCATTTATCAATGCCTACCAGCATGGTTTTGTCAGAGCGGAGGATTTGATTTGCTTAGTTATCTTCCATAGATTGTAATAACAATGTTTCTCCACCAGATGGCAGAACAACCATAAAACATTTCATTGAATTCATAGATACGACACTAATAAAGGTTATTATAGGTGTTTGCGGGCAGTTTTGCTTGCGAAGAGAGATATTGACTGTGCATGCATTTAAATTGCTTATTTAAAGTTGACTGAAAATAAATCAAATGCATCTTTTAAAGCTATATTAGCTCAAATTAGCCTCCTGGTGACAGTGGTAAATACATCTTATTTTTATCCTTGCATTGCCTCCACAGAAAACGTCCAAATTAAAAATTGTAAAAAAGTCCTGATGAATTGAAGAAAATTAGGGCAGAGTTTAAAAAAAGCAAAACTATATCAAACCATCAGTTTACAAACATGACCTGTGCATAATAATCCAAGCGTCATTTATCCAGAATGACCACATCTTCTCAAACACACACACTTTCAATAAAGACTTTCTATTTAAAACACTTCTGCGCGCAGCTCCGATTTAGTTTAATTCATGAAGAATGATCTCCACTCTTGGATATGTTGTTCACTGTGGGGTCATGCGAGAGAAGTCAAGGTAACATGGAGATATGAATTGATAAACCTATGGTAATTTTAGGGATAACGTTTTCCTTTTTTAAAGAAACCAACTAATTGAATAACTGAATAACACTTTAGTGAAGCAAACCATGATGGATAATAACATGAAACGTGACCTGCTTGCTGTACGTATTAAAGTCTACTTACTACCACGTGACCTCCAGGTTGAGTTTGATGGTCCCCAGGTCATTGACGTCCACAGCGACCACCTGAGGCATGGCAGTGAAAAGCTCCTTGGTCTCACAGATCACGCTGCCCACCAGCATGTGAGTGGCCAGGCCCTTCAGCTCTGTCACCTGATGGAGGAACAAAGACACTTTTATGTACTACTCAGACCAGGAAAACGATAATAATCTTCGTCTGACATTAAGACGTAAGTTTAATGTTCTTATGACATCAAGACGTAAGTCAGATGATTGTTGATGAATAGTTTTCTTACAATGACAAACAAACTTGCACATACAGTACAGTAGGATGAATGTCTGATTTCTATATTGTCATTTTCCTAACCATACATGGTGATAGTTTAGTGAAGTTTTTTGAATCTGGATGTCTACCTTAATGTTGATGAGGTCAGTGATGAGAGGCATGAAGATCATCTCGTCTCCGTCCCAGCTCTGTCTGGAGTTCCCTTCAATTCTTCCCTTCAACTTCCACCGCTGGCGACCGTACCGCATGAAGATCTAAAGTTAGGAGAGAATAGGAAAGTAAGCCTGAAGCCAGAGGAAGGACAATTCTTTAATGGCCTCATAAGATATACCTTATGGCAAAAAAAAAAAAAAAGTGATGTAAAAAGTATTCAGATTCTTTACTCAAGTAAAAATAGCAATACCATTACAAATCTTACTTCAGCAAAGTAAAGTATAAGCACAAAGTATACCAAAAGTTAAAGTACTCTGCCCACTTCAGAAACATATATTTCTAGTATTTGATTATAATTAATGATGCATTATGTGTTCACTACATATCAGAGGGAAATATTGTACAGTGGTGAAGTTCGCGTATAAGGTAGAATAGCAATGGAAATACAGGTATCTAAAGACCTTACTGAATTACAGTACTTGAGTAAATGTATTTAGTTACTTTCCACTACTTGATGGTTCTCGTTATATGATTCGATTCAGCTGAAATCTACCAAATTCCACTTTTTGCTAAACCTTAACTAAATGGTTTTGCAATATTTCACACAGATTCCAAGTTGCTGTAACAGCCATGTGTTACATAACAAAATAACAACTTGCCTCATACTGATCTCCAGGACAGAGCCGAGCAAAGCCTGCCAAACCTGGGAGAGAGAAGACAAATCCATTGGTTTAAAATCTTTCAAGAAGACAAGCCGAATATCTATTTTTTCTTTTTTCAGAGACTTTAGTATTTAGCTTTATTTACAATGTAGGTTTGAAGTGTAGTACACATTTCTTTGAATGGAAATCAACTACAAAGGTATGACCTTTCTGTTACATAATGATGAACTCTAAGTGTTCTAGTTGAAATAGGAGTGTGCTCCAAACAGGAGGTAGGTTGTGCAGTGATGATCAGCTGTCAGCACACAACATTCTTGCAGACAGCAGAGCATTAATGCTTATTTTTTTCCGAAATGAACCCCGGTTGTGAGTGGGTTTACTTGTCATATTCCTTACCTTTCATTCTGATATGAAACTCTCCGAGCAGGTTCTCCAGTTCGCTCTCGAACGTGCTCATGTTCTGCAGAATTGAGTGAGAGATAACACTGATCAACTAAACAGCCCTTCGTTTCGCCAGCCAAGAACAACAATAGTAATCACGTTATCTGAAGAGACTTTGACTGACAGTCTACAGTAAGCAGCAGAGGAGGCAGGACGGCCGGCGTAAGCCCTGCAGACAGATGTGTGTGTTTTCAAGATTTAAAGGTCACACTTTAAGTATGTGACAATACTGTCAGTGTTTACAAATTACAGTAAACAGTAATTTGTATCAGGTGTTTAAGAATGTTGTGGGTGTTGTCCTCTTTGAGCCAATGTTTATTGGATATTTTAGTTCAAGTAGGCTGCATCAAAGGCTTTTAAATCACATTAAAAGGTACAGGGTTCATGTACATTTTGATAGTTTTGTATATTTAGCAGTTTGGTTGAAATTGGGTACCGTTTCCCTGCTATTAGATAGTAGGTAGTTTGTTTATATGACTTTACATTTGGATTGTATGGAGCCAGTAGGGCTGCCCCCTATTTCTCTTGAGCAGTTGGCCCCTTTTAAACACTGCGATATGCCAGTACCTCTGTGTATTCCTTGTAGCGGCGGTTGACCTCTGCGATGCTGTCCTTGGTGCCTTTAGTGGAGGGAGACGAGGAGAAGGCCTGCTTCATCCGGCTGGCTCCATCCCTCAGACGGCACTGGATGCAGAAGGCCTCGTACAGCTCGTCCACCTGAAAGCACACACAGAGTACCTCCATCTTTAATAAACGTTACACAATAAAGAAGCCACTAGTATGTATATTCCATTGCAAACTCTCATGTTCATTCGTGGAAAGGGAAACTTCTGCACTAATGAAACGAAGCAAGTCTCTGAAGTTTGGACCCCTCCATACGTTGAACAGCAAAATATCCCCTGGGCGTCAGAAGTAATTAGCATTGGGTCTTCAACAACAGCAAAACTAGGCATTTAGGATAGGAAGAAATTCTGATGACATGTACCGTACTTTTCGGACTATAAGCCGCGCCTTTTTCCCTATTTTTCGACGCTGCGGTTTATATAACGGTGCGGCTAATCTATGGATTTTTACAGCTAACGGCCAACACCTTTAACTCTAT